>NC_060275.1:57325279-57622606 GCF_021613505.1 Equus quagga | reverse complement strand
ACTGATTTCAAAATATACTACAAAGCTATAGTAACCAAAACAGCATGGTACTGGCACAAAAACAGACACATAGATCAATGGAACAGAATCGAGAGCCCAGAAATAAACCCACAGATTTATGGACAGCTAATATTCGAGAAGGGAGCCAAGAGCATACAATGGAGAAAGGAGAGTCTCTTCAATAAATGGTGTTGGAAAAACTGGACAGCCACATGCAAAAGAATGAAAGTAGACCATTATCTGACACCATGCACAAAATCAACTCAAAATGGATTAAAGACTTGAATGTAAGACCTGAAACCATGAAACTTGTAGAAGAAAACATAGGCAGTACCCTCTTTGACATCGGTCTTAGCAGTATATTTTCAAATACCATGTCTGATTGGGCAAGGGAAACAAAAGAAAAAATGAACAAATGGGACTACATCAGACTAAAAACCTGCTGCACAGCAAAGGAAATCATCAACAAAACAAAAAGACAACCTAACAATTGGGAGAAGATATTTGCAAACCATATATCAGATAAGGGGTTAACATCCAAAATATACAAAGAACTCATACATCTCAACAAAAAAAACCCCAACAACCCAATTAAAAAATGGGCAAAAGATCTGAACAGACATTTCTCCAAAGAAGATATGCAGATGGCCAACAGGCACATGAAAAGATGTTCAACATCATTAGCTATCAGGGAAATGCAAATCAAAACTACAATGAGGTATCACCTCCCTCCAGTGAGAATGGCTATAATTAACAAGACAGGAAACAACAAGTGTTGGAGAGGGTGTGGAGAGCAGGGAACCCACACTGCTGGTGGGAGTGCAAACTGGTGCAGCCACTATGGAAAGCAGTATGGAGTATCCTCAGAAAATTAAGAATAGATCTACCATATGATCCAGCTATCCCACAGCTGGGTATTTATCCAAAGAACTTGAAAACGCAAAGGCATAAAGATACATGCACCCCTATGTTCACTGCAGCATTATTCACAATAGCCGACACTTGGAAGCAACCTAGGTGCCAGTCAAGGGACGAATGGATAAAGAAGATGTGGTATATATACACAATGGAATACTACTCAGCCATAAGAAATGATGAAATCCGGCCATTTGTGGCAACATGGATGGACCTTGAGGGTGTTATGCTGAGTGAAATAAGTCAGAGGGAAAAAGTCAAATACCGTATGATCTCACTCATAAGTAGAAGATAAAAACAATGACAAACAAACACATAGCAACAGAGATTGGATTGATGGTTACCAGAGGGGAAGGGGGGGAGGGCAAAATGGGTGATTAGGCTCACGTGTGAGGGGATGGATTATGATTAATTTTTTGGTGGTGAACATGATATAATCTACATAGAATTTGAAATATATTACCATGTACAACTGAAAGTTATATGATGTTATAATCCAATGTTACTGCAATAATATAATAATAATAATATGAGGCAGAGCTGAGATTCAGACCTAGGGCTGTCCGTAATTATAACTGTACTGCCAGATGGAGCACAGGCTCAGTGTTCTGGTCTCTATACAGGTAAGTACTTATATGAGATTTTCAGAAACAAGGGAATTACTTGAGAATAATCAAGAGTTTAGTATTAATAAATTATATACTGCCTTGCCATGCAACTAATTTAGCCTCCATTACTCTGCAAGCAGCAGACTGGATGAGCCTGTTGAGTCTGCTGCCTGAAACCTACTGTCCGAGCCCACAGTCTTCTGTCCTCGCTGCTTCCTGTCTCTTTCTGGTGAGACTCCTGCAATACACACGCCCAGGCAATTTTCACTCTGCCCCATCTGCGTGCTGCTTCTCTTTCCTTAACTTGCCTTCTTCTTGCATCGCTGGCACTGCCATTTGGGTCACACTGAAGACCCAGTTTTAACAGTTCTCTCTCCATCTACTTCAAAGGTTCTGCTTTCTCCGAGGCTGTAGTCTGCTCTCAGGAATCCTGGACTTCTAGAGGACCTCACTCCACCCTGTTCCTCTGGTCCTACTGTGTACGACCTCTCCGGTCATGAGCATCTTTGCCCACTCTGCCCGCCCTGACTGCACGGTGGTGCTGGCCAGGTCCAGGTTCACCACTGTGGTCTTAAGGCTGAGGCTGGACACGTAACTCACTGCCCCAGGGACTCTCAGTGTCAGGAAAAAGTTACCCATTTCCCGTACTTAGGATGAGGAAGGCAGTGACTGTGACATGTAGGAAGTCCCAGTGAGGCAAGGGAACAGACGGAGTCAAGGCTGAAATGACAGGAGGTTGTCTGTGAAGCAAAGCTGACCAGGGCAGCAAGGCCAGCCTCTCTGTCCAGGGACAGGCTGACACTCTTGTTGACGGAAGCAAACTCAAACCAACCAGGGTCCTAGGGTTCCAACCCAAGGCAGGTCCAACTTCATCATCAGTTCCCCGTACTAGCCAGGAAAAGCTGCTTTCTTCAGAGATAAGAGGGAAATGGATAAGCAAGGCCTCGGATGGAGCTAAGTCTGTAGCTGGAGTGTCAGAAATGTGAAGAAAACTCTATTTGGAGGAGGATTAGGGAGAAAAAGGCGGAGAAGAAAGAATGTGAAGGTGCTAGAAATAGAGTGTGTCAGGTGGAGCACCTTCATTTTTCTAGCTTTATTGACATATAAATGATATACAACATTCTGCAAGTTTAAGGTGGTAACATGCAATGATTTGATACACATATATACTGTGAAATGTTTACGCAATAAGGTTAATTAGCATCCTTCACCTCACATAATCACTATTTTTTGGTGGTTGCTGTGTAAGAGCATTTAAGATCTACCCTCAGCAACTTTCAAATATATAGTACAGCATTGTTAACTATAGTCACCACACTGTACTTTATATCTTGAGAACTTATTTCTTCTATACTCAGAAGTTTGCACCCTTTGACCAACATCTCCTCATTTCCTCTACCCCCCAACCCCTAGGGACCACCATTCTACTCTCTGTTTCTATGAGTTTGTTTTTTTTTAGTTTCCACATATAAGGGAGATCATACAGTATTTGTCTTTCCCTGTCTGACTTATCTCACTTCGCATAACGCCCTCAAGGTCCACCCATGTTATCACAAATGGCAGGATTTCAGGATTTCCTTCTTTTTTATTCCATTATATATATATATACATCACATTTTCTTTATCACTCCTCTGTCGATGGGCACTTCGGTTGCTTCCATGCCTTGGCTATTATGAATAATGCTGCACTGAAAATGCGGGTTCAGATAATGCTATGAGATGGTAATTTCAGTTCCTCTGGATAGATACCCAGTAGCGGGATAGCTGGGTCATATGGTAGTTCTATTTTTAGTCTTTTGAGGAACCTCCATACTGTTTTCCATAGTGGCTGCACCAATTTTCATTCCCACCAACAGTGCACAAATGTTCCCTGTTCAGATGGAGCATCTTGAAACCTCTGAATAGAGAGGTAAGGAAGGAAGGAAAGCTCCAGGAGGAGCATTGGGAGAAACCGGAGCAGCAGAAGGCTAAATGTTGTGCTGTGATTGAGTAGTAAGGATAGTGGACGTAAAGGCCTGAGAAGGAGGTGCGACTGCCATCAGGGAGAGGTGGCAATTACTGGTGAGGCCAGAGTGTGGCTGTGAGCTCTGTCCCAGATACACGTTGTGGCATGGAATATGGTGGGAGAATTTTGAGGCTCGGTTATCAAATGATTCACCCTTCTGAAGGCTGAAGTTGTCTACAGAAAGACTAGGTGCCCAGTCCTCAGGGAATAGGGGTACTTGGTAGACAACAGTGAAAACAACAGGGAGGGGATGAGGGGCCAGCCTGGTGGCGTGATGGTTGAATGCACATGCTCTGTTTCGGTGGCCCAGGGTTCACAGGTTCAGATCCCTAGCACCACCCGTCAAGCCATGCCGTGGCAGTGTCCCACATAAGGTGGAGGAAGGCTGGCACAGATGTTAGCTTGCCGACAATCTTCCTCAAGCAAAAAGAGGAAAGTTGGCAACAGATGTTAGTTTGGGGCCAATCTTCCTCGCAAAAAGAAAAAGAAAAAGAGGAAAAGGATGAAAGGGCTTCGCTTTCCTTAAGCACTAACTGCCCCAAGACTTCAGAATTAAAGCAAGACTTCTGGAATTCAACCAATTTTAATCCTTTAACCCATTTTATCGGTAATCTTAACCATTCCATATCCAGTCTATATTAAAAAAATAACAGAGGTAATAGAGTAGGTCAACTTGGAAAGGTATTTGTCAAAATAACAATGTCCATTTTTATCAACTTAACCTATGGCTGATAAAACCAAATAATAAAATCTGTAACACAACTGGCACAGGTTTTGAGTTTGAATGCCATGGTCAATACAGGAAATAATGAAGGCCAGTCACCCCAAAACACCATAACATACACTTCTTTCTTTCCTGTCTGCCATGTTCCTCTCTCAGTCACCACTTCGAGCAGGACAGAAAGCCTGCACAGGGCTAGTTACCTGAATGGCACAGCAGGGTTCATGTTGGGGACACTTCTAATTAATGACTAAAAGCAAATCTAGCAATGAAACACATCCCGCCCTACTGAATAAGGAAAGAAAGAAACCAAAAAGAAAGAGGAGATGAGAGGAAAAAGAGGCAATTTCTGATACCAAATCTTACTGACGTTCAAGTTCCAGCGGCTTTAGGATAAATATGAAATCATTTTCTCTGTTTATGAAGGAGAATATTAAAATATGAACTTTTAGTTCAACTGTGACTTCTTTGTCTGCACTTCAATTCCAAGACTAATACACCAGCTTCAGAGGGGGCCAAAATCCACAAAGTAGACAAATCAAAGGAAGTTGAAAGAGAAATGAAAGACAAAAACGAAATGAGGTAGAAAATCTCATTAGGTAGAAATGATAGGATAGGAGGTTGAGTAAATGAAACACTATTCTACTAATGAAGCAGCGTAATAAAAAGAGAAGCCTGCTGTGCCCTAGTAAGAACAAAAGATTAGAAACAACAGCCCTTCGTAGGCTGGCCTACAAAGACAGGTGTGTGCGCACCATCACAAGATGAGTCAGGTTTTGAAACTTAGCTAGTCAAAAATGGTCGGGTGAGAAATGCCGTTTTCCAGAACAACAGCATGACTTCATCCGCGGAGGGAAGCAAGGGAAGGAGGAAGTGGGGGAGAGAGGAAAACTAGTCACTTTGCACATAAACAATACATTCATAGTCTTTTCTGTATGAACCCCAATTTTCTTAATTTGACCAGTTGAACTTTAAATGCCAAAGAACACTGGTTCTCTCCTCTCACCTAATCAATAACCAGCTAAACAAATCAAATAGGACACACAAATTGATCTCTCACTGCTTTCCCATCAGTCAGGCGACAGGGACGGACTAAGTCATCATGGAAGCAGCCTCAGGTTCCAGGCTACACTGTCTGGCCCGCACGGCTCTGCGCCGACGGCACAGCGTGGAGGAACCCACAGAGGGAAGGGAAGGCCTCCGCCTCTGGCTGGGTTTCCACATCCGTGGAAACCATTTCAGCACAGCCTCCGTGCACATCCCATCCTGGCCACTCCCTCAGCCGCCTATTCTGGGCTTCTGTCCTGCCACAGGCTTGTCCCCCGCTCTGCCACGCTGCTGCAGGAGCTCTGCTTCCCAAGGGTCAGGTCCAGTTAGTCACCATCCTGTTCAGAACAGGCTGCAAAACAGAGCACACCTGCCCGCTCGCAAAGGGGCCTTCCTGCTCGGCGCTATGCAGGAGGCGAGAAAAGAAAGCACTTTTTAACGAAGAAGCTGTTGACTGAGACACAATGTATTTCCGGGACATAGAGATCATAGATATTACTTATGAAGCAGATGAAGCTATAGGGTAAGGTTCATCCAGTCAGGGAACTTTTTTCTCCAAAAAACCCAAAATTTAGTAAAGATCAATAAACACAGACTCTCTTCCTAATTAATGTAGCTACGTTTTGACTTTTATTTAACAATAAATTGTAGTATCTGCAAGTAATGCTTAAACAATGAGCTATCTGATAAAATTAGATTAATTTTTCAAATTAATTTTAATCTTATATTTTCAATTTATATTTGATTATGTAGAAGAACAAATGTCAAGAGTTGTATTTCATCGTTAGAAAGTGTCTCATTACCTATGTTATCCTATTTAAATTCACTTACCCCAGAGCATCAAAGATGTGCTGGGAAAATAAAGCAAATACAGCAATTAAGATGAATCTCTTTGACACCTGAGATAAATATTTTAATTTGATCTTGATCCAAAGATAATGTTTGCCATTGTCACCCATCTTAATAATATTTATGCACAGATCATACACATAGTATTAACTGATATAGAACAAAGTAGAGTCTACTCCTATATGTTTACCTGAAACTTAAGGAATATGATTGCAGTTATAATAAATAAAAATTGATTTGTAACAAACCAAAATAACAAATTTGGTTAAATATAGATGCTAGTGCTTATATAAGAGGAGAACACTTCTGTCTAATCCCATCATAGAGGTAAAGTTGCATTGGTAATGATGAGGATATACCATCATCAATGGGACACTTCTCAAAAATATTAAATTGAAATGAAAAAGAGAATACCATTTGATTGAAATGCTGACTTGTTGGTTTTTGCAAAGCTATTCAGCCTTTCTTGCTATGGATGCTATTTTCTTAAGATTAGCAAAATGTGGCAGTTGGTTATAACGGTATTTACCAGGACAGCAAGACCTGCTTTGTTTGGGACCAAGCTTCAGCATGACATTTCCCCCACTGTTGTCTCATTTCAACCTTTTCTGTTTTAGTGTATATCTATTATTTGTTCTTTTCAATCTTATGAAGAAGTTCTGTGATGGCAGTGTTGTTATCAAATGGAGAAAACATCAAGTCTTTTTGGAAAAAATTAGCTATTTTCTTTTTCTTGGAAAGTGAATATGGGGGAAATTACAAGTGTGAAATGTTCATGATTGTAAGCACAAGTCCTGCCTACTGTTTCGATTTACATGGACTCTTCTCTTCCTCCCTTTGACTCCGACTCATCCTCTGTCAACTGTCTCCATTCTCCCGCCCTCTACCACATTACCCAACCTGGCCTCCACAATCCGTACACTCTTGTAATTAAGTGCCTTTGCTATACATCTCTGGTGATGTATTTTTCTCTCCCTCATCAGATTATAAACATGTTGCAATCTGGGTCTCATTTTGGAAACTCAAAACTTTCCAACTTTACTTCCTAATTTTCTCCCTGTGCTTTATTTTATTCAGTCAAAATGAAAGGTGATTTTGTAATAAAAATTTTTGCAATAAATTAATCAAAATAAGAGCAAAGAAGGTTTACCTTTCTTATTTTAAATGTGGTAATTGGCAGTAGCCTTAGATATAACAACAAACATCTGGAAAATTATATTTTTCAAGTGAAAAAAATCTGAGATGAAAGCATCATTTCCTAGGATCTCTTCCTGGCAAGTCTGATGCTAACTCATTAAGTCAGCAATGGGAAAAGAATACTGTTCCTGAATTCATCAAAGGTTTCCCACATTTTTCGTAAGGCCTAATAAACTCCAGCCCGTGCACATCAGCTCGTAAGCGGCCAGGTCACAGCCCACTATGTTGTTAGAGGAGCACCTGGAGTTCGTGTTCCTGGACAGGTCACTCACCGGTGACAAGTGTGCATAGTTGAGGATCAGAGCGGAACTGAATAAACCGCAGAGGAAGTGCCTGCCTGAAGCTGTGCCTGACAAAGGCATTCCTTCAGCAGAAAGAGACAGCATGCATTCTGCCCCTTTCTTTCTGCAACCTCTCCATCCCTGACATAGTCCTACTTCAGGATGACAAGAAAAGCCATGGGCATGCAAACGTTTTAAAACACTGTACCTGCTGAGACTTCCATCCACCCCTTCAAATGTCATCTTACATTTGAGGATATGGAAATTTAAAACTTTACATGCTGCTTTAGGGGGTAAATTTCATCAGACTCTCCCTAACTCATATTATGAGGCCAGCATACAAAAAAGAACAAATTGGGGGATTTGTTTTCCAAAATAAAAGAATAATAAAACACAAAAAACTTATCCCAAAGCTATAGTAATAAGGACAATGTGGGAATGTTCAGGGATGAAGAAACAGAGACCAATGGAGCAGAACAGAGAAGCCAGGAACAGACTCAGCCTCATACAAAACATGAAGTGTTACAGGGCAAGGACTGTGGTTTATGGGGAAAGCATTGACTTTTCAACAAATATTTTTTAAATAATTTTTTAACAGTTTCTTTTTTCTTTTTTTTTTGCGAGGAAGATTCACCCTGAGCTAACATCTCTGCCAATCTTCCTCCATTTTGTATGTGGGACACCTCCACAGTGTGGCTGATGAATGGCGTAGGTCTGCAACCAGGATCTGAACCTGTGAACCCAGGCCACTGAAGCGGAGCACATGGAACTTTAACCACTCGGCCAGGGGCCAGCCCCTTTAACAATTTTTTAAATAATTGGCTTTCCATATTTAAAAAATGAATGTGTTCTCTTACTTCACAGAATACATAAATAGCACTTGCAGGTAAATTGAAGATTAAAGACAAAAGACAAAAACAATGAAATCTTTAGAAGCACACATAGAATCTTCTTATGATGTCAGGGGAATGAAGAACTTCTTTAAAAAGCCACAAAAAGTTAAAATCATAAAGAAAAAGATCGATAAATGTGATCAAGTTAAAATTTAAGAACTCCTACCATCAAAAGACATCATAAAAATAAGGAAAAGCCACAAAGTGGGAGTGACATGTGCAACCAGTATAAAGAACTTTCACAAATAAATATGAAAAACAATAGAAGATGGCAAAAAGACAGAAACAGGCATTTCATGGAAGAGGAAATATGGATGTCCAATGAACATTTAAAAAGAATGCTCAGTCTCATATGTGATAAAAGAAATGCAAATTAAAATCACAATGAAACACCCTTTCACGCTTCACAGTTGGGCAGGCATTTAAGAATGGCATGAAAAATGGTTTGGGTGTGGAATAATAGGAACCGTCATTCCCTGTTAATCGGAATATCAACACTTGTCATTAGAAAGTAGAGCTGGACAAGCGCATAGCCTAGGTGTCACTAATTCTCATCCAAGGCATAGAGCAGATACATGTGAACCATTTCTGTAATAGGGAAGAGCTGGAACACTCAAATATCCATTAACAATAGACTGGATTGATGTGGTATATTTAAAGTGTGGACTACGAAGCAGCAGTGAAAATCAACTGCACGCATCAACACGGGTTTGATCTCAGAAACCAATATTGAACACAAACTAAAAATCACATCACAAAAGGATAATCATTATGTGATTCTACTTATTTAAGGGGCCAAAAGAGGAAAAGCCAATGCATTGTCTAGGAATACATATGCGTGTGGAAATCTCTAATGGAAGCAAGGGAGACACTTGCCCTAGGTTTGAGATACACAAAGGGATTAGAATGTTCTATTTCCGAAGCTGAGTGGTGAGTACATGGGTATTTGTTTTACTATTGTTCTTTAAACTATATATTTATATTACACATGCACCTGTGTATATTTCTCAATAAAACCAAGCCACACATCAAAATAAATTCCAAGTGGAATTTAAATATAAAATTTGATGCCGTAAGCTTCAAGAAGAAAGTATAAATATTTATATGATCTTGAGATGAGGAGGACCTTCGTAGGCTGTGATAGGCTGAATTGTGTCCCTCAAAATTCGTATGTTGAAGCGCTAGCCCCCAGGACCACAGAATGTGACCTTATTTGGAAATAAGGCCTTTAAACAGGTCATTAAGTGAAAATAGGACCCTTTCGGTGGGACCTAAGCCAATCTGCTGATGTTCTTAAAAGAAGAGGAAATTTGGGCACACAATGAGAAACCTAGGATGTGCGCACAGAGGAAAGACCTTGGGAGGACACAGAGAGATTCGACTGTCTGTAAGCCGAGGAGAGAGGCCTCAGGAGAAACCAACCCTGATGACACCTTCCTCTCAGATTTCTAGCCTCCGGATCTGTGAGAAAATAAATTTTTGTTGTTTGAGCCATCCAACGGGTGGTGTTTCGTTATAGCAGCCTTAGGAAACCAAGATATAAGCATCATTCTAAATACCAAGAAAAAGCGTGATGTATTTTCTTATGTGATATCACTAAACATTTATGTGTCAAAAAATAAAAGGAGAACCACAAACTCAGAAGACTATTTGTAACATATTTAGTAAATATTCTTAACAAATAACTCCTAGATCTATAATAAAATAAACGTTCCAGCAGAAAAATTGGCAAGACATTTTCATGTGAAGAAATAGAAATGATTGCTAGAAAATAGAAAACAATTAATTTTTGTACAAACTAAGACTATTTTTTCTTCTATTAAAAAATAAGAATCTCTTAACATAATTAACAATTAACAAAGAGTGTGGCTTCCATCCACTGCAGATCTCTATAGTCTAAAATCCTGCCTGGGTGGCCCTTTGATGGCACAGATCAGAGAGCTTTAAAAGAGGATTCTGTTTGACCTAGAAATTTCAATTCTCACTTCTGGGAACTTATCTCAAATAAATAATTAGATACGCTATTATAACTGTGAGAATGTTTAGTCTAAAATGAGAAATAGGATAAGGTTAACTGTTCAACATTAAGGATTTGGTTAAACCAAGCATAGAAGCTTTCATATCATGCAAATACTTAAAATATTAAGAGGGATAAGTAGGTAGACTTTCTGGGTTGTGGCACCACAGGTGATTTCTACTTTCATGTTTATCAATATTTCCAAAGTTTGCTTTAATAAATACATTTTGGTAATAAGAGAAATCCATAAAAGCTATCAAAGAAACCTGAATGCAATCACTGGATTCTGAGGAGAGCCAGCAGCAGAGCTCTGTGAGAACTGAGCTGGCTGTGGGCGTGAGAGCCCAGGAATGAGACTCACGCTCTGAGTCTGTCAGTCACTCACTCCCTCTGTTATCTTGGCCAAGTGACTAAAAGCACCAAGTCTCTGTTTTGTCATCTGGAAGATAAGGACAACTGTACTACTGCCTCAGAGCCTGGTTACAAGGATTAAATAAGATCCTGAAGGTAAAGAGCTCAGGTGGGCACAGAGAAGGCGGCTTCCCACCCGTGCTCCAACCACATACAGTAAAAAGCAGAGTGTCAGCCGGAAGTAGTAAGGTCAGTTTGGATCGAGGGGAATGTAGAAGTAGAAACAGGCCACTAGAGATGAAAAGGGCCCACGGCGGGACCAGAACCCAAAGGACACTAGGAGTGATGACTCCGTGACCAGTTAGATAATTAACTAATAATTATAACTAATCATTCACTGGGATTACTGGGTATTGCTATGTGCCCTTAAATATGTGCTAATACATATATCATCTCACGCAATTCTCCATTCAACTCTGTGGTATAGTAGTATTGTCGTTCTGTTTTAGAAGCAAAAGCACTGAGGGTTAGAGATTAGGTGACCAGTCCAACATCACACATATAGGAAAGTATAGTGCTAGGATTGGAATTTATGTGTAATTCAGAGCTAGCTTGTATATTTCCTATAAGCATCTCCATTTCTAAACGGATGAACCATGTCTAACACAAGCACAGTTTAATTAAGTTTTGGGTAACTGAAAAACAGTGATCTCCCACTCAATAAGCTTAATCTTATTGTGTACAATTAAAAAAATTATAAAAGTTTACTTAATAAATTACTGCCGTCATTTTCTACTAAGTATAATAAGGAAGAGAAAGAAACAAAACTGAGTTTCAATGAAACACTTTACAATACAAGGTAATAATTTTCACTGGTTAACCTTTTGCTTCCACCATTAGGCCATCTCCCCTGCTTCTGGATGTTTACCTTTTGGGGAGTGTGCTCTGCTGCTTGTTACAGCGGAGATGCAAAGACCTCAGGAAACCCTCTTGGGCATCTCCCTCTCAGAGCTCAGGTGTGCTTAGAAGCTCTTAAGCAAGGCCTTGGGTACACAGCTCCTCCCTCCTTGGCCTCCTGAGGCTTCTCTGCTCACAGCCCCCTCCTGCCCTCAGGGGTGGGTCCTTAACATCTGCCCACAGCTCCCCCCCTCTCTTAGGAGAGTGGCTTCTAAACTGATTTTCAGAGGAAACACTTATCAGTGTTATCCTCTCTCATTCTAACTCCATTTACTAATATTATAATAAAATCTCTGCTTTAAAAAAAAAAGATACACTTCACTACCTGTATTAGTTTCTTATTGCTGTTAACAAATTACTGCAAATTCATTCTCTTACAGTCCGGGAGGTCAGAGGTCTGAAATGGGTCTCACTGTGCTAGTATCAAGGTGTCGGCAAGACTGCCTTCCTTCTGGAGTCTTTAGGAGAGAATCTGTTTCTTGCCATTCCAGCTTCTAGAGGCCACCCAAATTCCTTGCCTGATGGCCCTAGCCGGCTATCACCTGACTCTGCCTCCTCCTTCCATCCTCATATCTCCTTCTCTGACTCTGACGTCCTGCCTCCCGTCTTTCATTTCTGAGGACCCTTGTGATTACATTGCACCCACACAAAAAATCCAGGAGAGTCTCCCCATGTCAAGACCCTTAGTTCAATCCCATCTTCAAAGTGCCTTTTACCATGTAAGAAACATATTCACAGGTTCTGGGGATTAGGACACACACATCTTTGGGGGAGAGGGTGGGCATTATTCTGCTAACCACACTACCCTTCCTGCAAAACTTGAAAAAAATTATTTTACACATTAAAAAGTGTCTTGACAACAGTACAGAATATAATCAACTACTAAAATATGAGTTACAGATAATAAAACAATGGGGGCAGTCAGTGTGGGTCAGAATAGATGGACCTAGAACAATGTTTTCCTAATTTTTCGCCAGCAAGAAACAAGGAGAGGACTCTCCATGGATGACATCCTATCAGAGCGGTTTCGTGGACCAGGAGGTGGGGAAGGGCAGGTGGGGTCTACACAGCCAGGGATGAGCCAGGAGAGGACCCAGGTGAACACAGGTACAGAGTCAAGGAAAAGAACAGCCAGTCCTGCTCAGAGTTTATTCAGGACGAGACCAAGACATCAGGATCAATGGGCCCGGGATGGCAGCATGTAGCTGTGGGGAGGGGTTGTCCTGAGCTGCTAAGGCTCTTCACTTATTTGTGCAAGTACCCTGCCTTCTTTCACATCTGGTCTCACCTTGATTTCTTGATCTAGATTGGATTCAAATAAAAGCAAAAAGCAGCAACTGGTGGGGACCACGAGGGAAATCAGAACCACTAGGATTGAGGAGAAAGACTCAGACAGGCAAAGCCTTAAGTTAAGAATGGTAAAGCTCACTTTCATTTTCGTTTTCTCCTCCCTTTATCTTTTGTGGATGATAATTATAATCAGCCAAGCTCATTTCTTCCGCTCTTTCCTATCTTCTAGTCTAACTTAGTGTCACCTTCAATCTCTAATAGACTAGGTAGATTTTTAGCAAGTATTAATTTTGTAAGTAAAATCCTATAATTAAGTATATATTAGATAGAACAGTTGTCCAAATATTTTATTAGTTTCCCAAGTCATTTAATCAAGTAGGACAATTTTACTGAAATTAAAATGGACTCAGTTATTATATTCTCCTACGTTTACTGTATATCAAGTATATCATACACTTATGTATACTGTATACTAAGAAGTGTAGCTTGCTATCAGTTATCCACCCATAAGCTGCCTATTCAGTAGTATTCAGTAGACCATCATTTACTCTGTATTTAAGCACACACACACACGCACACACATATTCACACTATATCAGGGAGAAAACTACAAATAATGTCAGACTCTGACAAAATGAGACCCAGGTCTGTTGAAGACACAATCAATTGGCTAAAGACTTGGGAGGAAGCAAGATTTCTTCAGGCTGATGAGAGAGCCATCATGGTCAGATCGTATCTCCATAAAGCTCTGGGAAGCCAGCCTCAAATTGTCCATGCCCACCTGCCCAAGGTCACCAAGAAGACACTTGTCACTAAACAAAGTTGGGTTATTGATCCTTGTGGCACCAGGGTTGGCTGCACAGCATAGACATCACAGGGCATCTTGGGGATGGTGTTAGAACGTGCTGTGATCAGGTTCGGCTTGTGCCAGGTAGTTGGGGTGTTCTGCTCTTACTTGGGGACTACCAGGAAGTGGGGACAACTCTACAAGTGCACATCTAAGTAACTTTTATCAAGAAGAGGGGGAAGCAGAATGGGGCTACCGTTGTAATTGGTAAAGAGGAAGCAGTTGTTGCAGAGCTGGGAGAGGAGGGCTTTTGATAAAATTTGTGATTTGCATGTGTTTTCATTTTTGTCCAGATATGATTGTGATACCGACCCTGACATCAGTTTCCCCACATTAAACCCAGCATATATGGGGTTAAAACCAAAACACTCATTCCCTGCTTATTCTCTGGCTTCGTGGCTCCAGAATCCACTATCCTCCATGGAGACAGACACTGTCAAGGACAAGCACCTGGATCATCTCCTCCTGCAGAGATACGGGCTGGTGGGGAAGCTGCTGACCAGCAAAGGTGATGGGCTCCCTCCTCTCTGCAAGTGTCTCAAGGCCAAAGACAGGCTGGTGGGAAAGCTCCGACCAGCAAGGCCATATGCTCCCCCCGCCCACCTAAAACCCCAAATAAAAACCCTTCCTTTTAGCTTTTCAGGGAGTTTGGGATTTCAGCATTAGCTGCCCTCTCTCCTTGCTCAGCACTGTGCAAAAATAAAATTCCTACTTTCTTCCACCACACCCGGGGTCAGAGATTGGCTTGCTGTGCAACAGGTGAGCGAACTCACTTCAGGTTCAGTATCAGTTGTGTGGTGATCCTATTTTTTACTCACTTTACCATAGTCACTGAGTGACCTTGTCTGATTTTGATGTTCTGGGAAATGGTTTAGTTCAACAGGAGGACACTGCGGCCTAGCCCTTCAAGCCAGCCCAGCCCCCTGCTGATGGCAATCAGGGAGCTTGTTTCTTTTTCAGCACATGGAGTTGGAGTTGCCTGCTGGAACATGGCAGCATGCGGAGAGCAGGCCTTCGGTCCCCCCGTGTTCCCCAGCTCCAGTGCCATCCTGCACTGTGCATGGCCTCACATGCATGCAGGGAACACCCCGGCCTGCACATCCAAACTCCATCTGCGCCTCCTGCCATTGTATGCCCCTTGGCCAAAGGCACAGTCCCTGCACAGAAGGATGGTCCCAGTCAAGCAGCCTGGCCCAAGGCCCATGCAGGCCCTGAACACACATGTTTCAACCAACATGATTTTCTGTAACAACCATAGTTCTCCAGATGGACTTGACCAGCATGGATTTGAAGGCAGAAAAACGTATTCCTCATCCCAGCTTGTCCATTTTCCAGTTATTGAGCCAGTTACTCAGCCTCTCGTATAAGCTGCAGTTTCTTCACATATGAGAAATAAGAATGAGAATAGCATTTAGTGAGGGCTTGTTCCATGAGTTAAATGGAAACACACATATAAATTGTTTTGTATATTTTCTAGTATAAATTATTTACCCAATAACAGAATTGCTATTATTTTTATTGTTATATTAAATATTCTAAAAAGCATTCTAATGACTGGTGATGATTTCCAGAGGCGGGAATTGTCTATTTTAAGCACATGTGCTTTTCTTTTCTTCTGCTGTTAAAGGAGAGTTCATTTTCCCACTTGAAAAGCAACGCTCTGCTAGTGTTCAGGAACACAATTTCTGTGGCTAACTGTTGCAGCAATTCCATAAACATAAGGCTGTGTGCAGAACTACCTAAGGAGACATGCCAAGACACACATCACCTCAGGGAATTTAAACTACACATAGTGGTATAATAAAAAAAAAAAAAAAACATTTTTTGGACCTCAAGAGGCAAGCGAGGGTGGGGGAAAGAAAAGAGGTGCCAGCCAAGGGGGGACATGGCACCTGCCACAGGCCCTGCTTCCTGACAAGCAGGTTTCTCTCAATGTCAGAGGCTCCCTTCTCCCACAGTTCTGTCCTATCGCATTCTGTGTGGCCAAGGGACACCCTTCAGCCATCTCTCAGGGCCTGGTGATGGATTATTGCTCCAGTTTACTTATACTCAGTCTCTTACATCCCTAGTTGCCTTATACTACCTGTCAGTACATTATAATTGGGGGGAGGGGGGGAATAAGAAAAAGTGAAAGAAAAAACCAGCAGCTCAATCACATTAGAATTGTAACTGGGCACCAACCCAGCAGCAACGACCCCTCCCCATGCACAGGCCCTCCGTGGAGACGTCCATCTCCACCTCTCACAGGTCTGTGCGCAGCAGCAGAATCCATGCTGAAAGAGCAGGGGGCACGGCAGTGCCAGTCAGCCCCAGAATCACTCACCCTGCTGACATCATAGAAAACCTCTGACTGCTTCAGGAGACCATAGACACCAAAGCCTGCTCAGCATATCATTTCTTAATTCTCATTTCTCAATTCTTAAACTTGATTTTAGTATGTCTAAATCAGATGCTGTCGTGCCCTTTGTGGGGGTGTCATGGCAATATTCTGTCCCTAGGAAACCACCTCATGGGAAATAGCATGAGATTCATGCTGTAAGAATCCCCCGTGTGATCCCTATGGGGCTGACCCTAACAGCAAGGACAATGGTAGCAGGTAACACTCGTAGATCATAGTGGCACTTAAACAATCATCTGGTTGCAGATATTAACTATTAGATAGATTCTTATTTTTAGAATCAAATATTTATGCAACTTTTGGAAGGCATTTGGAATAGATCTGGATAAAAGGACTGAAATGTCTGTTCCTCCCCAGACTTTCCTGCATGAATCCCTAGCAGGGCACTAGCCTGAAGACTGGGTAGCACTTGACCGAAGGGCAGTGCTTCATTCCCTTCTGTATCACCCGCTCTAATTCAGTAACATTGTTGGGCTGGATATTTTTGTAGTCTTCTTTACTTTATTACCTCTCTCATCATAAAATAAGAGGGGTATTTGTGAACTCAGAATCCTCTCTGTCATCATCCAACTGCAACACAAAACATAGACATTCTTCCTGGAAACAGGTGCAGGATTCAAAGTCAAAGATCTGGGTTGAAGTCTCAGCTGTGTGATCCGGCCAAACCGTATGACCTCTTTGAATCCTGGTTTTCACCACTTGGTTTACCATTTTTAAATACCACTGTGAATGTTGGATGAAACAATTCATGCTGAAAAGAGCTTTGTCTATGTCTAATCTAAATACTTTCAGTGTGTGCAGGCAGCCTGTTGTCTAACTTAGAGATGTTGCATCATCTTAGGCTTTTCCTTGAACACCCTTAGGGTTTCTTCTCAGAAATATGGTTGTTAGCTTTTTCAACTAAATTTTACTCTTATTTCAAAAGAAACCCAAGATCAGCAACATTTCTATGCCTCAATAAAAACCAACAGTTTTAAAGGCCAGGCTCTGCCACTATAATCCAGCAGGGAGTGATTTCCTCTCTAAAAATGACAATTGTTGATTAACGCTTATTGACGGTTGGTGTCAAGATGGTGGCATAGGCAGACTCTGAATTCACCTCCTTCTGTGGACACAACCAATTTACAGCTACTCTTGGAACAATTACTCCTGACAGAAAACTGAAAACTGGATTTAAAAAATCCTCGCAAAAAGGGACAGTCCTGACTGAGGTGGAAGAGACAGAAATTCCTTTCTGGAGAGAAGAAAAGCACTTTCACAAGCTGCAGTGTCTTACCACTGGCTGGGAGAAATCCTAAGGTACACAGCCTTCCCTGGAGAAGCAGGGGACCTGAGCGGGGGGGCATCCTTTGGACTCAGCATGACCTAGATGAGTGTCATACTATCTGGCTTTCCTGGCTACTAACAACAATGGAGAATACTCCTAGAAAAGATATCCAAAATAAGGGGGGGGGAAAGCTGGCTCTTAAAGGGCCAATGCACAAATTCACTCATTTTGGAAAGCAATCTAAAATCACCAGAAAGAAACGTGCCCAGTCCTTTCATGAAAAGAGACTCACCTGATAGGTTCTGGGTGCATCTCAGCGAGAGGGGAGACTTAACCAGGGACTGAGACATTGGCAGCAGCCAATGTGCAGACATTGTGACCTAGTACAGGTATGCTGACACAGCTGCTGGCAGACACTGTTGGAGTTCTTCCACTGGCCTCTTAGTCCAGAGTTTGCCCCAGCCACTGGAGCACCAATTTAATCCAACTCATCTAGGGCAGGCAGCCCACCATAGGGACTGGCCTCACACAACAGCAAGCCCTTAGGCAACTTGTGGGCCTGCAAAGGCTGGGTGCCTGGATCCTCTGCAGCCAAGCAAGTGGGTCCACCTCTGTAGGGCAGGGCATGCATGAGGAGTGGGTGAAATTCGTGGGGCATGGGGGCAGAGTGTGGGGCTCCTGCTGTGGAGCAACTGTGTCTGCTTCAGAGAGTTGGGGCAAGTCAGGGGGCAAGACTGTGTTGATGGTGTGTGTGGTCCAGTGAACAGTGGGGCTTGACAGCTGCAGAAGATGTGTGCTTCTCAAACAGCAGCATAGGGTATCAGCCCAATCTTCCAAAGTCTGCAACAATTGGGTGCTCCTGTTCCTGGGGCCAGCTCCACTCAGCCACAATCCTGAGAAAACTGACAATAGCCTTGTAGCTAGAGGCCTACAGCAATTGTAAGCCCCTGAGACTAGCAACCAGCCATGCTGGGGCCTACTCACTTAACAGAAAAGCTCAAACGAGACTATTAGACCTTGCAGCCAACTGTGCTGGGGCTCCCCCTGCCCAATAAAGTGACTAATGGGTCCATAGCAGCCACACACAGCTGAACATTACAACCAGCCAGCCAGGGGAACAGCCTAGCCTCCTTGGGCACCTGCAGTAAGAGCAACCCTGCCACAACAGAAGAACACAAGTAGCCCAATCCGGGGATACCCCAGAAACATTTGGAACCAGTGACGAAAGGGAAACACACTGCCAAGCCTTATAAGTCAGCTCTTATATAAGGCCACCTTTTCAAGATCAGCAGACATAGCTGACCTACCTAACACATTGATACAAGCACAGAGAAAGAGGCAAAGGAATATGTTACAAGTAAGGGAACAGGACAAAATCCCAGAAAAAGAACTAAATGAAATAGAAATAAGCAATCTATCTGACAAAGTATTCAAACAAACTTCATAAGGATGCTCATTGATCTTGGGAGAAGAATGGATGCACTCAGTGAGAAGTTCAACAAAGAAAGGGAAAATATAAAAAAGAACCAATCAGGAATGAAGAATACAATACTGGAAATGAAAAATTCGCTAGAGGGACTCAGTAGCAAAGTAGATGATACAGAAAAACAGATCAGCGAACTGGATGAAAGAATAGAGGAAATAACCCAAGGTGAACAGATAAATAAAAAAGAATCAAAAAGAACAAGAATAGTCTAAGGGAACTCTCAGACAGCATCAAGTGTACTAACATTCATATTATAGGTGTCCCAGAAGGAGAAGAGAGAGACAAAGGGGCAGAGAATCTATCTGAAGAAATAATAGCTGAAAACTTTCCTAACCTAAGGAAGGAAACAGACATCCAGGTACAGGAAACTCAGAGAGCACTAAACAAAACAAATCCAAAGAGGCCCACACCAAGACACATTATAATTGAAATGTCCAAAATTAAAGATAAAGAGAGAATCCTAAAAGCTTCAAGAGAAAGGCAACAAGTTACATACAAAGTAAACCCCATAAGGCTACCAGCTCACTTATCAGCAGAAACATTACAGGCTGGAAGGGAGTGGCATGATATATTTAAAGTGCTGAAAGGAAAAAACCTCCTACAGCCAAGAATACTCTATCCAGCAAGGTTATCATTAAGAATGGAAGGAGAGATAGTTTCCCAGATAAGCAAAAATTAAAGGAGTTTACCACCAAGAAACCAGTCTTACAAGAAATGCTAAAGGGACTTATTTAAGGGGGAAAAAGACCACACATAGGAATAAGAAAATTATCCCCAAAAAAAGGTAATAAAATCACTGCTAAAGATAAAAATATAGTAAAGGTAGCAGATCAACCACCTATGAAGATAACACAAAGGCCAAAAAAAAAAATAGTAAAATTACTTATTTCCATGATAAGAAGGTAACAGATACACACACACAAAAAAAGAGGTTTGATATGATATCAAAAACATAAAATGTGGGAGGAGTAAAAGAGTAGAGCCTTTAGCTCTTGGTCAAACCAAAGAGACCATCAACTTAATATAGAATGCTATATATGTAGGTTATTATATACGAACTTTATGGCAATCACAAACCAGAAACCTATGATAAATACACAAAAAAGTACCATGTCTGATCCTACAAGGGAAACAATAGAAAAAATAAACAAATGGGACCATATCAAAGTAAAACCTTCTGCACAGCAAAGGAAACCATCCACAAAACAAAAAGACAACCTAACAATTGGGAGAAGATATTTGCAAACTATGTATCTGATAAAGGGTTAATATCCAAAATATACAATGAATTCATACATCTCAGCAACAAAAAAAAAAACTAGCAACCCAATTAAGAAATGGGCAAAAAATCTGAACAGACACTTCTCCAAAGAAGATATTTAGATGGCCAAGAGGCACATGAAAAGATGTTCAACATCACTAATCATCAGGGAATTGCAAATCAAAGCTACAGTGAGATATCACCTCACTCCCGTCAGAATGATTATAATGAACAAGACAGAAAACAACAAGTGTTGGAGAGGATATAGAGAGAAGGGAACTCTCATACACTGCTGGTGGGAGTGCAAACTGGTGCAGTCACTACGGAAAACAGTATGGAGATTCCTCAAAAAATTAAGAATAGAACTACCATATGATCCAGCTATTCCACTGCTGGGTATTTATCCAAAGAACAAGAAAATGTGAATGCATAAAGACACATGCGTCCCTATGTTCATCACAGCATTTTTCACAATAGCCAAGACTTGGAAGTATCATCTAGGTGCCCACCAAGGGATGACGGGACAAAGAAGATGTGGTATATATACTCAATGGACTACTACTCAGCCTTAAGAAATGATGAAATCTGGCTATTTGTGACAACATGGATGGACCTTGAGGGTAATATGCTAAGTAAGTCAGAGGGGGAAAGTCAAATACTGTATGATCTCACTCATAAGTAGAAGATAAAAACAACAACCAACAAACACGTAGAGACAGAGATTGAACTGGCAGTTACCAGAGAAGTGGGGAAGGAGGAGGGCGAAAGGAATAATCAGACACGTATGGGGTGATGGATTGTCATTAATCTTTGGGTGTGAACATGATGTAATTTGCACAGAAATTGAGATGTGCTGATGTACACCTAAAGTTTATATAGTGTTGTAAACCAATGTTACTTCAATAAAAAAATAAATAAATAAATGCATTATACCATAAACAAATAAATAAAAAATAAAAAAATTAAAATGGCAATTGTTGATTGGTTATTCCAGTATAACAACTCAGCGCAATTTTTTACAATAAAGAAAAAAGGCAAAGTTATTCAGTGGCTCCTAACCATATGTACCAACAGACGTGAAAAATTCAGAAAACCATTGATCCCTCTGAGATTTTGCCACTCTTGTCATCACATCAATGTGATATTCTAAGAGGAGATTGCCTTGTTGTATAAGACTAGAAATTCTACTTGTTTTATTCCTTAGAAAATAATGTATTGTGCATGCAATCCTAGATGCCAAAGATAGAAGGAAAATCTGCTTTTTTAGAGAATCTTCATTAATTGACTCATCGGTGATTCTTTTATGAGACATTGGATGGGGAAATCAAATCACAAAAAATTCCAGAACATTCCAAATTCCCCTCCAAAATATAAGTGAATTTTCCAATTGCCTCATGGAGGTTTATGAGAAATGGTTTAAAAAAATTTTAGCAATAATAACTTTAAGTTTTCTAATGAAAAAACAATAAATCACTTTCAAAATGGAAAGGTAAAGTTATCAAAGAAAAAGAGAGAATAATGGCAGAAGAAGAAAAGGAATTACCAAGACTTTGTAATCATAACTATCTGGCATCTTCACAAGGAAGTTACTTAGGGTTCTCCATGGTAAAGTTGATCTTTCAATATTTTTCATAGCCCTCTGAATTTTAAACATTGTACACTTTCTTATAGGCTGAAGAGTTTAACTGGAGCACTCTTTCTGCTCCCATGAAAAAATTCTCTCTGTCCCCTGAACAGATCTAAATATTCTAACTCTTATAAAAAGAGAGACAGAATAACCACCCAATTGCATACCAGAGTTGAAAAGCCATTTCTAAAACATCTAATTTATTGGTTATCAATCTGTATGTGGCTCCACTTATCGAGGGATACAACACATTCCTGTCACATGCATATGCCCTGATGAGAACCATGCCACTAGAAACAGAGTCCCTTTCACCCAAGCCACTGGTATTTCCAAATAGCCACAAAGTGCAGTCAGCCTAGCACGGGACTCCAGAGTCACAGAGCCTAAGCAGAGTGAAGAGGGTGTCTGTGCAACCCAGTACCAGGTGTCGAAACCAGAGCAAGAGGGAAGGCATGCACTGGAGGATTCGATGTTAGTAGTGGTCCAGGGCTGGGCATCAGAACCCCAGCAAGGTGTGGAGAGCATCCATGTGGGAGGTCAAGGCCTGAATTAGAATGCTGAAGCCCAGGTGAGGTAAGGGAGGGGCATCTGTGAGATGAAGTACACAGTGTCACAGCTCAAGTGTGGCAAGGAGGATGTCCACAGGAGAACAGGAGCAATGACAACCCATATCAATGAGCACAGCTAGCACCCAAGTCTTGGTTTCTAAACATCATTTTCCATTAAAAGGAATTGGGCTCCTTGGAGGAAATAGTTGATTCTAGTGCTGGGGGAAAAGATTCAAGATAAGTCTAGAACGTTGTGTAACACAAGAAACTAAGTGCTAAAAAGAAATAAAGAAAGAAAAGAAAAAGAAAGAAAGAAAATAATGAGGACATATCAAAAGGACACAGAAGTCAGCTTGAAGGAACTCCTACTATTCAAATCTGGAATTTGAGCACTGAACTAAATAATGATAGCAATGGATTACTACTCACTGAATAAAACAGGGAGAGACTATAATGCTATAAGTGAATAAAGCAATAAACAAATGCAAAGAGGATAAAGATTTTCCTTGCAGTAGAATGCTAACTAATAAAGATCAAAGAAATGATGGATTAGAAAATCACCATTTGACAATCCAAGAAATATCAAAGGATGCTAAAACTAGTAGATGAAATTTGCTGAGGAATGAGGTGTTTACCGCATCTTGTTACGCCTTCACTGCCTCTCCCATCAATATGCATTAATTACAAAGGGAATAAGAGGCACTACAGTGGCGAAGTCTGGCAGACACCGTCTTATTCAAGTGATCAAAAGTCACAGGAACTGTAATGGGACAAGTCATAATCATGTGCCTCCTGATAGGATGCAGTACAAAGGACACATCATCACTTCTGAGAGATCCTCACCAAAAATGAACAAGCTAAATTTAATTTTGAAGACACTTCAGACAAACTTAAATTAAGAATACTCTTCAAAATAATGATCTAGAACTTCAAAAGTGAAAGGTCACAATTGTCAAGAGAAAGCTAGTGGAGTAGGGAATTCCATCTTGCTGTCAGCAGCCTCAACCCAGACAGAGTCATGCCCAAAGCCTCTCTGTTCCTTTGAGCATTTATGGTGACATGTAGTGGGTGAAGTCCTTGTTCGAAGAAGAGAAGCCTTGGTCTGGGAGCAAAACTCAGAACACATTGGCTCAATTAAACAAACTACCAAAAGGGAAGGGTGGACCTAGCCTCGCATTCAGCTGCCCCGGGAACTCTCCATTTCTTTCGCTTTGTGTCTCATCTCTACTTCTCTCTGCTTTTTGCTTCAATTTCTTAGGTCAATTGTACATTCAGCCAGAACCATCGCCACAGAGAGCTGAAAGTATAGATTTGAACTTGAAGAATAGGCGGGTCTTTTTCATCAGTCCAGTTAGAAAAATCTCAGGAAAGATTGTGTCCTGAGTCAATCACTATGGTTGAGATAGGAGAGAATCCATCTGGACATACCTCTGGACAGCATGGTCCGTGTCCGACTCTACAGCCAAAAAGCTAAGGTATCATATTTGAAAGTACCCACTGGAAACTACATGATTTATGGGAAAACTTCAGACCCTCCCAAAAGAGCCCTGACAATCAGAACAGACAAAAGATTTAATAAACAGAAACTTTTTTCCCTTTAACAATCTTCCCACTTTACCATATAAAACGCTGATCTTGGAGAGCACATATTTTCACAGAAGCATGGAACAAGTCTTAGAGTCTCCTAATATCAAATCTAGGCATTTTTTCCACTTCCTTTAGTATTAAGGTTATCTTTTAACTAAAAGTATTTTTTCAAGGAAACTTATTTTTTAAATTCATTTATTGTTTGACACCAAAAATTTTGGTTTAATTCAAAGAAAACAACAAGGTTAGGTACACAATACTGTAAATCTTGAATGTTTAGTGTGCCAGATTCTGGCCAGTTTTGAAAGGAATCCTTAGGTGTATCCTGGATAAATCAGAATTGCCCTTCAATATCGCACGCTCTGTTAAATGCTATTGAGAATTAACTAGATCTTTCACAAGAAGTTCCTTTTCTGCTACATTTATGAAATGGGAAGTTGAGTTGTATTCCTATGAACAGACTCTGAGGAGTTCCTACCATTTCAGTGGCTCCCATCCAAAGATCAGTGGCATCTGCCCTTATGTCAAAGGCTTCTTCAAAAGAAAGAGGAAGAGTTAGCCCAAGTTTGCCTTTTGTGAAACAAAACATCTTTGTTCACCTGCTACTTTGGACTTGGGTAAAGAGTTCAAAACAAAACCTCCAAGGACACCCTGTCTCAGCACTTTAGAATTACTTTGGAAGAGTGACCACTACACACCTTCATTTTCTTTCAACTGTTGTTGATTTTCATAGCACAACTTTTTATTCTGAAAACTAAGTAGAAGTGTCTATGCTTGCCCTATAGCCAATGTGCAATTGCTTAACTGATGACACTTGTGTTTTAGGTTTAGAGCATGCAGTTATTTTATCTTCACACATTTCAGTTCTGCTGCAGCAGCCTCTATGTTGAATCTTTCCCCACGTGAATTTATCCCGCACATTTCTGCAGATCAACCTCCCTACCACACCACTGTGCAGGTTATTCCCTGGCTCATAAATCTCTAGCGGCTCCCCCGATTCCTTAACTGGATATTCAGAATCATCCACATCTGAGCACTACGTGTCTCTCTTTATTTCCTATTAATCACCTGTCCTCTGCTTCAGTCAAACTGTCAAGTCCAGAAGAACCTTGTGTGCTGGAAATACACCAGGTTTGCAGCCAGTCAAATGTGGGTTTGGCTTCCAGCAATGAGTTTCCTAGCTAAACGTCCTTGAACTCTGAGCCTCAGCTGCCTTCTCTCTTGTCTGAGTTTCTGCCAAAAGTCCTGTAACTTAGTTTGCAGATTTTGCCATCCCACGTCCTCTGCCCATGTTCTTGCCCACTGCTCCTGATTCTCCATCCTTTACTGAGAACTCCGGTGATTGTTCCTCTCTTTTGGCCAAGCCAGGTCAACCCAGCTAAACTGGTTCTGCCCACTGGATATGTCCTAGATGTTGCTTTCACAAAGCCAGTCAGAAGCATAAGACCTATGGCTCCTGACTCCTGGAAATGGGCTTTCTCTAGTCCCTTCCCAGTGGCTGAGTGTATCATTTCTCCATCAGGGGCTAAAGATCTGGCTTTGTAAGCATGTGGCCAGGAGAACTGCAGGAGGCACACCAAAAATTACCCATCTTAGGTATCTTCCTCTGCTCTGTGGTCATAAGCACAGACAATAGGTATTAGTTCTAACTGAACTTGAGCTAGACAATCTGCTTCAGCATGCTGTGTCCCAATCTGAGAGGCATTAACTTGAGCCAACTGGAGTGCCCCAGCACAAAGGCAATCTGCAGAGAATTTGCTTTTTATTTTTCTTTCTTTACATCTGTCTCTGTCTCTGTGAGTATGTGTCCTTCCTGAATATGCTTGTGGTTTCTAAACTCTCTCATATATGGTTCTTCTGAAAGCCCTCATTTCCCAAAGAAGCTCTCTCCCAGGCTTTTCCTCCCTGGTTTTAGGTAATCTATTGTAAATCTCAATCTTATTTTTTGCCCCCAGCAGCTGTGGGTTGTTTTTCCACTTTAAAATGTTTTCAAGCAATGCATACCACTTTCATCTTGGGCGAGTTCTGAGTTCAGTAAAAGAGAGGTGAGCACCTTGTGCCACTCCTCCAGGTAGAACAAGATGTACACAATCATCTGTGGATATGGTCTGTTCTGCTTACTCTAGAACCAGGCATCAAGGGTCCCACACTAACTGCGGTCTTCAAGCCTGCTGCTGAGCTGGGAGAAGGTGGGAAAAGAGCAAGTAAAAACTCCACAAAGCTTTTCTACCAATATTTAGTTAGCTTTCCCTTGATTCAGTGTTTGCTTGGTTGCTGTAAACCTTTGACTGTTTTTCAGTGTTCTAACAAAGTTGGTTCCGACAGTTGGTGCTTGTTTTTCAATGTTTCTGTGGGGAGTACAGGAGCTTGGAGCTGCCTACTATGCCATTTTGCTAATGTCATCTTTCCTACCATTTCTAAGTTGCCTTTTTCTTTATTTGGCATTCACTTGGTTGCCACAGCCATTTGCTGTTTTCCATCTGACAATGTTGATTCTGACAGCTCCTGCTTTGATTTTGATGTTTCTCTGGAGGGGATGGGAGCTTAGAGCTGCCTGCCCCACCGTTTTGTTGGCATCGTTGTCCTGAAGCACAGTTCTTGAATGGATGACAGTATCGCTCTGCCCAGTTCTCCCACGCCTGTGTAACTTAGCAGAGGGCTTCCCGGCACAGGCTCACAAAATATAACCTCCAAACTTCATCTTAGAGAACATATAGAGAATCGGAAAGAACCTAGGAAGGCTGCCTCCTGACAGGAGTCATAGTGACCATTACCTGTCAGCTACTGCGTGGACTGACCGTACAGAATTCCTAACCCACTTACCAGGGCTTCTCAGGCTTTCAATTAATTCCTCTGTTGTGCTTTACTGTGAAGTGTGCAGGAGACTATGTTTTGTGCTACAATAAGTCACAATCATCAGCCAAGACAAAGAATTTGTAAAAATCAGATAGCTGTTTAACCAACATTTCAAAATCTTAGTATAATGATTAATTCTCTGGCATAGCCCACCCAAGAGGCATTCCCCTCAGGCTGAAGGACATTGCAACACGAGAAAATAGTGGTCTTGGCAAACCCATACTTCACTTCGGGCATGAGGGTGGTAATGGTGCTATTGTTTTATCAGTGTAAGAGGAGTCTCCGCTGGCAGTTGCTGGAGAGAGGCCTGCTTGCCGACTCAGATGAACAGCAGGGAAAGAACAGAGCTCGGCTAATGCTCGGCTTCAAGGCTTTCTATAATAAACCACAAATTTGTCAGGTGAACATACTGACAATGAGGGTTCTGCAAATATGGATTTTAATGGGCACTGTATGTCAAGAAAGGTCCTTGGATTTAGAGAAGCACGTATTCCAATGAGCTCCACGCACAACCTCAATCCTGTTGCCTTCATTCTCAGGACACTCCTGAGAAGTAAGCAAAGACCAAACCCGGTGCTTCTGCTTTGACTGAGAGTAGAAAGAGGCAGAGAGCGCGAGAGTCACCAGGCAGCGGGGAACAGAAAGGAAACCAGTGTGGACTGTAGTTCCCTGATCTAACCCTGACTTCTTCCCCTACATGGCCCTCTTCTGTCTCTCCACAAGTTTCAGCAGGGTGTGGTTTTCACAGCCAGTGGCCCAAGCCTCCAGGAATCACGTGAGCACCTGGCTCAGCTGCACCTTGGGGCAGCACACCCAAGTATCTGCTGTATACAGAAGAAGATGTATGCAGCTGTTTGTTAAGGGCTCACCCTGGGGCAGCACACCCAAGTATCTGGTGTATACAGAAGAAGATGTATGCAGCTGTTTGTTAAGGGCTTACGCTGGGGCAGCACACTCAAGTGTCTGCTGTATACAGAAGAAGATATATACAACTGTTTGTTAAGGGCTCACCCTGGGGCAGCACACCCAAGTATCTGCTGTATACAGAAGAAGATATATACAGCTGTTTGTTAAGGGCTTATGCTGGGGCAGCACACTCAAGTGTCTGCTGTATACAGAAGAAGATATATACAGCTGTTTGTTAAGGGCTTACTTACCCTGTGCCAAGCAGTGTGTTTAGTTGCAGTTTACAGGCACAAGTTGACTTAACTTTTTGGTAAACCCAAAGATGGAGGAACTCCGATTATCCTCATTTTGCACATGAGAAAACTGCTGCTTAGAGAGTATAAATGAATATCCAAAATTACTTTGCAGATATCTCAACAGACAGACCATCTGATCCTATTGTTCAAGTGAGCTGGGTAGCCTCTTAAGAGCTGCCTATGAAAATGCCATAAGGAGCAGAGGGTGGTATCTGAGCATCTGATGAACAAGTGAAAACCTCAGACGTTGGCACTCACGGGGAGGGGTTAGATTCCTATAGTACTAGATGTAACACACTTTTGGGGTGGGACAGGGTGAGGAAGATTGGCCCTGAGCTAACATCTATGCCAATCTTCCTCTATTTTGTATGTGAGATACAGCCACAGCATGGCTTGAGGAGCAGTGTGTAGGTCTGCACCTGGGATCCAAACCCACGAACTCCAGGCCACCAAAGCAGAGCTTGTGAACTTAACCACTACACCACTGGGCCAGGCCCTGTAACATACAGTTTTAACTTGATGCAGTACATGAAAGTGTAAACGAATTGTATTTGTTTTTGAGTCCATCACTTGGGACAGACTCACATAAAACATACTGTTATCCCAAAAAAACGTGTATTCAGTCACTTATAACTCTATATAGTGCTATCAAATGTAAGATCATTAGACAGATTAGGTGTTTCATCTAAAAATGACATTGGTAATTGCATTTGTAATAAAACGTATTTATAAATAAGCCCATTCATAAATATTTAATAAGTGCCAAGAACTGCTTGAATGCGTGTCTTAAGCCAGGTATATCTATACCTCTATCGGTATCCATATCCATAGCTATGTTTATATCTATATCTATCTTTCTATCTATCTATATCTATTTAATTTACCAATATCCACAAGAGAGGACAGAATATATTCCACGAGAAGGACCAAAGCAGTAGCTAATAATTCTTATCTCAAGTCTTCTTTTGGAATGAAGTCAGGCAAAAATAAATAATAAGTGAAGTCAACATGAGCATAATTTCTCATTTATACATTTCTCTATTGCTTTCCCCATCACTTCTCAATCTTCACATTAAAGCTCTTGCCCTCCTTAAGTTAATGCCAAACACTATGCCACCCTCTCTACTTCCGTCTCCTTTACCATCACCTTCCGGCCTTCAGACGTTCCTTACCATGGATAGACTTTGGCATCTCAGTCATGGTCATCAGCTCCACAGTAATTACTACCATCATTCTGGGAGCTTCAGCATGTCAGGAAGGCCCCTGGGCGATACTGCAGCCTCGCAAATGCCTGGACTTCCTGTGAGCCATTGAGGAAATCTTCTCTGTCACATCACCTCAGCCAGCTGCTCCCACCCAGAACTGCACTGTCACCGTTAGAAACCGCTCCTCTCAGAAATCACTGACTTAAACACTCCACACTGAACACCACCTTCTTTCCCTCCAAAAATTGGCAGGACATCTCCTCTTGGCTTTCTCATAGACGGTTCCAACTCAAAATGACTGAAATTAAAAGGAATCAGAATCATGCCCGTTTAAGTCCATGGATTTAACTCTTTTTAATAGCCTGTGTTGACTGCAGTCTCCTGGGGATCCCTCAGTTGTGAGCTATTTTAGTGCTGGGTATGGCTGTGATGACTTCCACCAGGCTCTAGGACTTAAGTAGAAACATCAGCAGTTCTTCCTGGATCAGAGCATCTCATCATCAGGAAGGATGGGCACATCCCTAAAGGGGCATGGAATTCAGGGTTGTACATCACCTTCTCTACATGTTCTGGGATGACACACCTCCTGTGGTTGTTGTGGGCCTCATTGCCAGCCAGCTCCAGGATGTTGACTGTCAGGTACCAGAAAGTAGCAGCAAGAAACACAGGTTTGGATGAGCTCAGGCACCGGGCATAGTGTCTCTTCCACAGGAGGTGGTCCACATGGCTTTTGGGGAACGGCAGTTCTGCCCTTACAGAATGAGAGTAAATCTGCTTCCTATACTTATAGGAGCTCCAACATCTCCTTTTCCTAGACATGGTGTTTGATAAGCTTTGCTCCAATTGGCCCAACTTGATTCTTCAGCTGGTCTGAGCCTCTCAAGACACCACTGCTCAGTCTCACCCACTGTATCCCCAGGGTTCAGCCCCTCATTGGTCGGAGAGAAGACTTGGTGACACCCTAGACTTTGGGATGTCATTGGTATCCTCTTGGCTGTGATCAGGCCTAGGACTTTGGTAACCTAATGACTGGGCCCTCTTTTTGAGGGAACTCTAACTTTTTACTTGACTTTAACATTATAGAAAAAAATATGTGCTTCAGTGGAAAACCTTGCCCTGTCTAAAGGACACCACCACAGTTTACATGATTCTAGCCTGTGTTGTCTTTGAGCTCTTTTACAATCCTCATATTTTAGGTCATAACAGGCATGCAAAATGTATTCTCCAGTAGGGGTTCAATTTTCTCTGCTCTCACACTGTCATGAAACCAGTTTTCCCTCCATTCACAAATGCACTTTAATATTCCTGATCGATATCCCTGTGTCTGTCCTTTGGATTCTTTTTTGACTGGTTTTAATGTTTGCTGGTTTCTTCATGAGTTAAATAAAATATATTAACATGGGTTCCTATCTGTATGGTGTCATTACTTCACCCTTTTTTGAAAATTATCTTTTAACCATTTCTGAGGTCACGCTGACATGCCCAGTTGATTTACCTACCAGGGCGAGGAAAATTTTTGTGACAGAGAAGTGTACCACGTGCATGATTGAAGCCAAAGAATGTCTCTTCTTGGCTCTCCTAGGTGATTCCAAAGCACCAACAGAACTTGTTGACTCTCTGTTTTTCTAACTTCAATTTTCCTCTGTTCTAATTTACAGCTGATAAGCTACTTCCTGGGATAAGCAATGATGTTTTGGAGTTTGTTTTTTAAATTTTTGTTGTTGTTTTTTATGGGGCAAAAACCAAGGTATCAACAGGGCTAGTTTCTTTTTTTTTTTTATTGGGTTATTGATAGGTTACAATCTTGTGAAATTTCAGTTGTGCATTAATGTTTGTCAGTCATGTTGTAGGTGCACCACTTCACCCTTTGTGCCCACCCCCCACCCCACCTTTCCCCTGGTATCCACTAAACTGTTCTTGGTCCATAGTTTTAAATTCCTCATATGAGTGGAGTCATACACAGATTATCTTTCTCTCGCTGGCTTATTTCACTTAACATAATTCTCTCAAGGTCCATCCATGTTATTGCAAATGGAATGATTTTGTTCTGTTTTGCAGCTGAGTAGTATTCCTTTGTATATATGTACCACATCTTCTTTATCCATTCGTCTGTTGATGGGCACATAGGTTGCTTCCACGTCTTGGCTATTGTAAACAGTGCTGCAATAAACATTGGGGTGCACAGGACTTTTGGGATTGCTGACTTCAGGCTCTTTGGATAAATACCCAGTAGTGGGATGGCTGGATCATATGGTAGTTCTATTTTTAGTTTTTTGAGGAATCTCCACACTGTTTTCCATAGTGGCTGCACCAGTTTGCATTCCCACCAGCAGTGTATGAGGGTTCCTTTTTCTCCGCAACCTCTCCAACATTTGTTGCTATTAGTTTTAGATATTTTTGTCATTCTAACGGGTGTAAGGTGATATCTTAGTGTAGTTTTGATTTGCATTTCCCTGATGATCAGCGATGATGAGCATCTTTTCATGTGCCTATTGGCCATCTGAATATCTTCTTTGGAGAAATGTCTGTTCATGTCTCCAGCCCATTTTTTGATTGGGTTGTTTGATGTTTTGTGGTTGAGTTGCGAGAGTTCTTTATATATTAAGGATATTAAGCCTTTGTCAGATATATGACTTGCAAATATTTTTTTCCAGTTAGTGGGTTGTTTGTTTGTTTCAATCCTGTTTTCATTTGCCTTGAAGAAGCTCTTTAATCTGATGAAGTCCCATTTGTTTATTCTTTCTATTGTTTCCCTTCTCTGAGAAGGCATGGTGCCCGAAAAGATCCTTTTAATACTGATGTCAAAGAGTGTACTGCCTACGTTTTCTTCCAGAAGCCTTATGGTTTCAGGTCTCACCTTTAGGTCTTTAATCCATTTTGAGTTTATTTTGGTGAATGGTGAAAAAGAATGGTCAATTTTCATTCTTTTACATGTGGCTTTCCAGTTTTCCCAGCACCGTTTGTTGAAAAGACTTTCTTTTCTCCATTGTATGCCCTCAGCTCCTTTGTCAAAGATAAGCTGTCCATAGATGTGTGGTTTTATTTCTGGGCTTTCAATTCTGTTCCATTGATCTGTGCACCTGTTCTTGTACCAGTACTATGCTGTTTTGATTACTGTAGCTTTGTAGTATGTTTTGAAGTCAGGGATTGTGATGCCTCCCGTTTTGTTCTTTTTTCTCAGGATTGCTTTAGCAATTCGGGGTCTTTTGTTGCCCCATATGAATTTTAGGATTCTTTGTTCTAATTCTGTAAAGAATGTCATTGGGATTCTGATTGGGATGGCATTGAATCTGTAGATTGCTTTAGGTAGAATGGACATTTTAACCATGTTTATTCTTCCAATCCATGTACATGGAATGTCTTTCCATCTCCTTATGTCGTCATCCAATTCTCTCAGAAAGGCCTTGTAATTTTCATTATATAGGTCCTTCACTTCCTTAGTTAAATTTACCCTAAGGTATTTTATTCTTTTTGTTGCGATTGTGAAAGGTATTGTATTCTTGAGTTCTTTTTCTGTTGGTTCATTACTGGAGTATAGAAATGCTACTGATTTATGCAAATTGATTTTATACCCTGCAACTTTGCTGTAGTTGTTGATTACTTCTAACAGTTTTCCAATGGATTCTTTGGGGTTTTCTATACATAAGATCATGTCGTCTGCAAACAGCGAGAGTTTCACTTCTTCCCTCCCTATTTGGATTCCTTTTATTCCTTTTTCTTGCCTGATTGCTCTGGCCAGGACCTCCAGTACTATGTTAAATAAGAGTGGTGATAGAGGGCATCCTTGTCTCGTTCCTGTTTTCAGGGGGATGGTGTTCAGTTTTTGCCCATTGAGTATGATGTTGGCTATGGGTTTGTTGTATATGGCCTTTATTATGTTGAGGTAGTTTCCTTCTATGCCCATTTTGTTCAGAGTTTTTATCATAAATGGCTGTTGGATCTTGTCAAATGCCTTCTCTGCATCTATTGAGATGATCATGTGGTTTTTATTCCTCAGTTTGTTGATGTGGTGTATCACGTTGATTGATTTGCGGATGTTGAACCATCCCTGTGTCCCTGGTATGAATCCCACCTGATCCTGATGTATGATTCTTTTGATGAATTGCTGAATTCTGGTTGCCAAAATTTTGTTTAGAATTTTTGCATCTATGTTCATCAGTGATATTGGCCTGTAGTTCTCTTTTTTCGTGGTGTCCTTGTCAGGTTTTGGTATCAGCGTGATGTTGGCCTCATAGAATGTGTTAGGAAGTGTTCCATCTTCCCTAATTTTTTGGAATAGCTTGAAAAGGATAGGTATTAAATCCTCTCTGAAAGTTTGGTAGAATTCCCCAGGAAAGCCATCTGGTCCTGGGGTTTTATTCTTTGGGATGTTTTTGATTGCTGTTTCAATCTCTTTCCTTGTGATTGGTATGTTCAAATTGTCTGCGTCTTCTTGAGGTAGCTTTGGGAGACTGTAGGAGTCCAAGAATTTATCCATTTCCTCTAGGTTATCCATTCTGTTGGCATATAGTTTTTTGTAGTATTCTCTTATAATCCATTCTATTTCTGTGGAGTCTGTTATTATTTCTCCTCTTTCATTTCTGATTTTGTTTATTTGAGCTTTCTCCCTTTTTTTCTTTGTAAGTCTGGCTAGTGGTTTGTCAATTTTATTTATCTTCTCAAAAAACCAGCTCTTTGTTTCATTGATCCTTTCTACTGTCTTTTTCGTTTCAATAGTATTTATTTCTGCTCTGATTTTTATTATTTCTCTCCTTCTGCTGACTTTGGGCTTTATTTGTTCTTTTTTCTCTAGTTCAGTTAGCTGTGCTTTAAGGTTGCTTATTTGGGATTTTTCTTGTTTGTTAAGATGTGCCTGTATTGCGATGAATTTTCCTCTTAATACAGCTTTTGCTGTATCCCGTATGAGTTGGTATGGCATGCTATCATTTTCATTTGTTTCCAGGTATTTTTTTATTTCTTCTTTAATTTCTTCAATGATCCATTGCTTGTTCAGTAGTGTGTTGTTTAGTCTCCACATCTTTGTGCCTTTCTCAGCTTTTTTCTTGTAATTAATTTCTAGCCTTATAGCACTATGATCTGAGAAGATGCTTGTTATTATTTCAATTTTTTTAAATTTGTAGAGGCTTGCCTTGTTTCCCAACATATGGTCTATCCTAGAGAATGTTCCATGTGCACTTGAGAAGAATGTGTATTCAGCTCCTTCAGGGTGGAGTGATCTATATATGTCTATTAAGTCCAATTGTTTTAGTTTTTCATTCAGCTCCACTATTTCCTTGTTGATTTTCTGTCTGGATGATCTGTCCATTGATGTGAGTGGGGTGTTGAGGTCCCCTACTATTATTGTGTTGTTTTTAACATCTTCCTTTAGGTCTGTTAATAGTTGCTTTATGAATCTTGGTGCTCCTGTGTTGGGTGCATAGATATTTATAAGCGTTATTTCTTCTTGATGAAGTGTCCCTTTGATCATTATATATTGTCCCCCTGTGTCTCTCTTTACCTGTCTTATTTTGAAATCCACTTGGTCTGATATGAGAATTGCAACACCTGCCTTTTTTTCCTTGCTATTTGCTTGAAGTATTGTCCTCCACCCCTTCACCCTGAGTCTGTGTTTGTCCTTGGGGCTGAGGTGTGTTTCCTGGAGGTAACAAATTGTTGGATCTTGTTCTTTAATCCATTTTGCCACTCTGTGTCTTTTTATTGGAGAGTTCAATCCGTTCACATTGAGAGTGATTATTGATGCATGTGGACTTAATGCTGTCAATCTGTCGCTCATTATCTTGTTTTCCTGTGTTTCTTTTCCTGTGTGCTTTAGACTACCCATTTAATACTGCAATTTCTTATGCTGGGTTTCTTAGATTTTTCCTTATCTATGATTTGTGACTCTGTTCTGTACTTTATTTTAGTGTCTACCTTGAAGTTTGTATTTAGAATCTCGTGTATAATATAGTCTATTCTCTGGTGGTCTCTTACTTACTCGACCAATACTGATTTAGACCCTTTGCTCTTCCCCTCCTAAATAATTATTTTCATTTTTTATTCCAACTCGTCTTATTAATTTGTAGTTAGAGTGATAAGATCGTCCTTGTTTTGGTAGTTTCCTTATTTTTACCCTAATGCTATAGTTGAATATTTGCTATCCTGTTCTGGTTCTATCCATCGGTCTCCCTAGTCTGTGGATTGTGTCCCCTTTCTCCCTTTTTTCTTTTTTCAAGTATGAGAGCCTTCTTGAGGATTTCTTGTAATGGAGGGCTTTTAGTTACAAATTCCCTTAACTTTTGTTTGTCTGGAAAAGATTTAATTTCTCCCTCATATCTGAAGGAAATTCTTGCTGGATAGAGTATTCTTGGCTGAAGGTTTTTATCCTTTAAAGTTTTGAATATATCACTCCATTCTCTCCTAGCTTGTAGGGTTTCTGTAGAGAAATCCGCTGACAGTCTGATAGGGGCTCCTTTATAGGTTATTCTCTTTTTTTTTCTTACTTCCCTGAGTATTCTTTCCTTATCATTCCTATTTGCCAACTTTACTATTATGTGCCTTGCGGTGGGTCTTTTTACATTGACAAATCTAGGAGATCTAAAACCCTCCTCTACACACATTTCTCCGTTGATCCCTAGATTTGGGAAGTTCTCTTCAATAATTTCATTAAGCACTCTTTCTGCTCCATTTTCCTTTTCCATATTCTCGGGAATTCCTATGATCCTTATGTTCTTACTCCTCATTGAATCCATTATCTCTCGGAGATTTTCCTCATTTTTTTTAATTCTTAGTTCTCTTTCTTCCTCTGTCTGGCGCCATTCAGCCTGTCTGTCCTCGATTATGCTGATTTGCTCCTCTAGGTTGTCTACACGGGCATTCAGGGAATCCGTATTCTGTTTTATCTGGTCCATTGTGTTTCTCATCTCAAGTAATTCTGTTTGATTCCTCTTTATGATTTCAATCTCTTTTGTGAAGTAACTCCAGAACTCGGCTTGTTTCTCTATCTTTCTCTCTACCTCATTGAGTTTTTTTATTATAGCTGCTCTGAATTCATTATCACTTAGTTTACCTAATTCCAAGTCCTCAGGACTTAATTCTATGTTTTTATTGTTTTCCTTCTGGTCTGGGGCTTTTATAAATTGCTGGATGGTAGAGGAGCGGTTTTTTCTCATGGTGGTAGAATTCAGTTGCAGTTACAGCCTGTCGCCACTAGATGGGGGTAGAGAGCGGCATGTTAGCTCTCCGCCTTGGGGCAAGATGGCTGCGCCCACTGGCTTTGCTGGGGGTGAGGGGCTGTTACTCACACGCGCCGGTCTGGGTTCAGATCAGTTCTGTTCTCTGGTCTCCCAAGGCCCTTGATTTATAGGGTGCCCGGGGACGGAAGCTTCCCCCCCCCCATCAGTGGGTCTCCACTGAATCAGCGGCAGGAGTCCTGGATGATCCCCCAGTCATGCGGCCCCTCCCCCGCTCCTTCCCGACCCTTGCCTCAGGGATTGCAGACTCTAGGGGAGGGAGTGATGTTCTCTCCTACCGTTCCGGCGCCTCCGAAGGTGTAAGCAAGGTTACGATCTCCGCCTTCTTGGTATTGTAGGTCTCTAACGAGCTGGCATTATGTTTATTCTCTGAAATTCAGTTCTTCCAATCTTTTGTTGTATTTTGGAGGGGAGAGAATCCCAGGTCAGCTCACCCTGCCATTTTGCTCCGCCTAAATTATTTTTACTGAGACAAAATTCAGATAACATAAAATTCACCATTTTAATCATCTTAAAGTGTACAATTCAGTGCTTTTCTCTTTATTAACAATGTTATGCAACCATCATAACCATCAAGTCACTATCCAGAACACTTTCATCACCCAAAAAGACACCCCACACCCATTAAGCAGTCACTTTCCATTTTCCCATCCCCCAGCCCGTGGCAACCACTAATCCACTTTCTGTCTCTATAGATTTGCCTATTTGGGATGTCAGTACAAATAGAATCATACATGTGATCTTTTATGTTCAGTTTTTTTCATTGAGCACAATTTTTTCAAGGTTCATCCATGTTGTAGCACATATCAATACTTCATTCTTTTTCATGGTTGAACAATATTCCGTCATATGAATATACCACATTTATATTAAATATTAGAAACCTTTGAGTCAACACATTAAAATTTCATGTCATGATCAAAAGCCCTTTACGTCAGGAATGCAAGGGTGATTCAGCATTAGAAAATCCATTAATACAAGAACGTACATGAAGAGAATTAATGAGATGTCATGTGATCATGTTCACAGATGCAAAAAAGATATTGGCAGAATTCTACAGAAAATTATAATTAAAAATTCAATCAATAAGGAATTGGTGTAAAACATTTCCAAAAAACATGAAAATAATTTTTACAAATGAAAAGTTATGACACTTCATGCTGTTAGCAAGAAGTCAATGATTCTTTAACCAATTTATAAATTGAGTTTGATCCCAACAGAGATCCCACTTGATTGTGTTCTGGAGATAGAAATTATATCAGAAAGAAAAATAAAGAAAAATATCCATGAAAAATATTAAAAGAAAAAGCGAGTGAATTCTCCTACAATATATTATAAAGACTCAGAAATTAAAACTGTGTGATGTTGATTCGCGAGTAGACTGAGAGACCAGTGGAGTACAAAATCCAAAAACAGAATGCAACACATATGGAAATTTACTGTACAATAAAGGAAACAGTGATGAGAGAGATGTGATTTGTGGGTGATTTACTGGAGACTGTGACCATAAATATGTAGCCAAGCCTTTGTCTCCCAACGTGTTTGCTCCCCACAGGGCCAGTGTTGCCACATGTGCAGGGAGGACATTTAACATGGAAACAAGAGCAGCTTTGGCTATTGTCAGATGGATGAGATTTCTGCTGGCTCAGTACTCATTGTAACCAGTTCTCAGGGCCTGCACTAAGTTCCCTGGGGAGCTGAGATGTTCTTGCTGGCAGTAAGGCTTTATCACCTCCCACTGATCTCACCTCTGTTTGGGAACCTTGGGGAAACCACACGTGGTTTCGGTAATTCCATCAGCTGATGACTTGCCTGGTGGAGGACGATCTGGGGGGCTCTTGCTCATCCCCAGGAACCATAGGTGGTAAGAGTTTGTGAACAGTCCTTGGAGGGACCAACTGCATGGGGACACAAGGACGGGGCACCCCAAGGTAGTATACTCTTAAACTATACCACAAACTGGCACAAGCAGAAGACACTATACTCCTTTAAACAGAAAAAACATATTTGAAAATAATAAACACCCTTGGTTATGAGAAACAGAGGCCATCTTCTTCAGAGGATATGCTAGAATGAGAACTAATAGATGTTCTCTGCATAGACAGAAACTCTTTCTAAGAAATGTTCCTCCGAGGAAGGAATGAAGGACTCTCTGGCTACTGTCAAGGGGCACACATCCTAAGGCAGAACCAGGGACAGGGCTGAGGAAGGTCAGAGCACCAGCATCTTTGGAACCAGGTTATGGCTGGGCTGACAAGGGCCTCGGGGCAATGGAAGGGGAATATCTCAGACACAGTTGGGGATCCTTGAACTTTGCACTTTTCTTGGGGTGTCTGCCTCCTTCTCTGACCCTCCTGTCTATGATCACACATCTCCGTCCCTCAGAGGTGGCTTGTTGGCTGCAGGCTGCGGCACTCATCACTGCCTTTGCTCAAGTAGCAAGAAGTCCTGTAGTCTCAGGAATGTTCCTCTCTGGGTCCTCTAGGCCTGGAGCTCTTCCTTGACCTGATTCCCCTCAGGCGGGCAGTCCATGCCTCAGCCTGTTTCTTCTCTAAGATTCGGCCCAGTTACTGCCATGCTCCTCACAGTCTCCCAGTCTCTATTGTGAGTGGAGACATCTCCGTCTTAGGTGAGTTTGTACTCTGTCAGAGGATGACACTGACTTGGAATTTTACATGAGAATTTCCAGTTCTTTTTTCCCCTCTGGGATGAAGCTGCTGAATATATGCCTCATCCTCTTTCTGAATTAACCTCGTGGAGGTGCCTGTCCCTTTGGCGGCAGAAACTGGGCCATCTTGTTCACAAGAGTTTCTGCTAAGCCTCTCTGCAGAGCAGGTTGGCACTCTCCTCTAGGGTGGGCGGCTCCCAGTGACATGTCTTCTGCTCAATGCTCTCCTGATTTTGGTCTCCTAGGCTTCTTTCTCTCTCTCTCTCTTCAATCAGACTATATTCTTTTCCTGGATATTTGGTCCTGAAGCTTTAGGTCCTAGGGCTCCAACTACCCCTAGCTGCACCTCCCAGCCTCCATTTGGGACCCCAAATTCTTTTCCTTCGTGACGTTTTTGTTGCTTCATTTGCCAGTCACATACATGGAAAGAAGGCTGTTTCCCAGCATGTACAGACAGGATCCAACACAGGAGAGTCGGGTGTCCAATGGAGTTGGGAGTTTTAGTTTAAGCTCTGTCCACCTGGAGTTCCCAGGGCTGATTGTGATGGCCTGGAAGATACTTAAGAGGCAGAAGGTGCCAATAGACACAGCCTCCGCCCAATTTGTGAATGCAGAAAACAAGTTTGCACCCAAGAATCACTGAGGAAATATTTCAACCCTGAAGTGGTCTCTGTCTGTGAGACTTCCCTTAGAGAGGAGGGACAGGAGTTGGCTAAATTTAGGTGCTTGACACTCAAATCTGTGGACCTTAATGTGTATCCAGTGAAGTAAATGAAGATAGAATGGAAAAGAAGAAAGAAATTCCCCAGGATTCCAACTCTGGTCTGAGATAAGAAGGTCATTCCTATTGCCAAGTCTCTGGAGGCCATTCTGTTAGTTCCCAGAGACTTGACAACTGGATTCAGAGTCAGAGGATCCTTCACAGAAACACAATGGGCCACATTGATCATGTAAACTGATATTTAATGTTCTCCAATTACCACTGTGTCCCACTAGAAATATTTAAGGATTTTTTTTTCTTTAAGAGTCTTTGAAGAATGCAAATGCCCAATCTTTAAGGAGCGCTTACAATGTATAAATCAATGCTGTCAAGGCAGATTTCTTCATGATTCACAAATCTGAGTCAAGCACTAACATTTATTGTGATCGTAAAGACAAAAACATTTTAGGCACAGAGAGGCTAAGTGAGTTGTCTAAATCTACACTCTGGTCAGGAGCAGAATGGGAACTGGAGCCTGGCTGGGCTGGCGATAAGGCAAGGCATTTAACTACCATGTGCTGCACTAACACATCTAGGTAGCTGTGTTCTTCAAATGATCAACATCTATGTTTAAATTTATCTTAATATCTTATCTTTCTATTTTAGATTAGGGGTATTTTACACTATTATTTTGTTTGTGACATTTTTCCACTTACACGTAAAGATTTATTCTGTAAGCCAATACCAATTATGAATATAGCTTTAGAGATCCTAATAAAATGTGGATGCACAGATTGCAGCATGATGCTACAGGAAGCCACCTCATGGGAAAGTTGCATTTAAGGAACACAGGAACAGCTCAAGATTAGAATGGCAATGGAGAAACTCATTTTCTTTTATGCTTGGTGATCCAGGATATTTATGGGAAGAGAGAGATTATATCAACAGACTTTGTTATTTATCCTGAGAGTCTAATATTCCAAGTATCCCATCTCCAGTCTACGAGGTGTTCCAAATGAGACTAAAATTACTAACTATGCAGTCTTTAATGTTTCCTAATTTACAGAGTTATTTCCTTAGAGCTCTAACTAAATCTACGCAAACTAAAACAATTCACAAGGCTTTAATATAGATATTTGGATTCTGTATAGATCCCCCAAATGGAACCTCTTCCCTGGGGATGGTGAGACAGAATCTCATAGAGATGGGTGGAGACAGAGGGAAGATGCTGGAGGGTGTGAGCTAAGGTTTTAGGCAGGAATCTTCAGAGTCTGAGAAAATTATCAAGTTCTAAAAACAGAACAAAAAACCAGGAATATGACTTTTACCTGGGAAAATGCCATTTCTGACTTCTATTTCTTTTCTTAGGTAAGATCAGCCTAAAACTCAAGATACTCCCTTCCTGGGCCACCGCCTCATGGACATGGACGAATTCAACATGTGGGGAAGAGGCGGTTGGTCCTATGCTGTCCACTGGGACAGGAGGGACTCAGAGACAGGCAACTCCCACATGAAGACCACTAGGAGGTGAGCATTTCTACCCCTTTCTTCAGAACACCCTCCCATCCTAGTGGAACCCACAGATTACCTGCCAGCAGTGGGCATGTGGGCTGGACTGATCCTCCCCTTCAAGTCACAGACCCCACATCTCTGCCGATACCTGGTGGGCACCAGCTTACTGGGTGAGGATGGGCAGAGCTCTTCCTTTCTCCTGTTCCTCCCATTCCCAGAGCCTTAAGCTCCAACTGCGTTCCGCTTTCTCCTCCAAGCTCTCTTCTCAGAGCCAAGTGCCTCCTCCTTGTTGGAGAGATACCTTTGTCATATGCTTAGTTTAAAAGTCATGGCTCCCCCTTACCCAGCTGCCCTGGGACCGTGTGCGTGTTCTTGGGCAGGCGAGGAGGTGAGTGGGAGAGGCCAGCGGAGAGTAATCAGCACTGGCTAAAGATTCCAGAGCCTATTTCATACTCCTAAGCAAGAGAGACTCCTCTCTCATGGTTTTCATCACATTAATCTCAAGCATCTAATTTCTTTTTTCCAGAAAATCACATCAAACTATCAATAATATGAAATCAAGAACACCTATTTCTTGGTACTGGAAAACGTCAAAGGGGAATTTACTCATCATGAACACGTGGTCTTCGTTGGAACCAAGTTCCAAGTCAATCCAGCCCATCCTTCAACGTCTGCAGAGAAAGGACAAAGGGAACGTGAAAGGAACATACACTCAGCTGGAGACTTTAGCTTGTGGTCCGCTGAGTTCACGGATCCCAGGAGGAAGAAGCGGTTGAATATTAGACTAACTAGTTAAACTAGGTTTGATTATTCATTAAAAAAATCAATATCCTTTCAAAATGCATATTGAAACAGTGTAGCATTGTTTATAAGACCAAAGAATATTTTCAATATATAAAAAAGACTAGAAAATCACTGAGACATCAACATGAATCTGACACAATAAATTTAAAAGAGAAATTAATTTGGAAATTTAAAAAGCATCTATACCCAAATAAGTTGAAAACATATGCACAAAAAACCCTGCACATGGGTGTTTACAGCAGCTTTAGCCATAATTGCCAAAAGTGGGAAGCAACCAAGATGTCCTTGGTGAATGGATAAATAAACTGTGGTACATAGACAATTTTATTCAGCACTAAAAAGAAATGCTAGTATCAAGCTATGAAAAGACATGGAGGAACCTTAAATGCATATTAGTAGGTGAAAGAAGCCCATCTGAAAAGGCTAGCACTGTACGATTCCAACTATATGACATTCTGGAAAACTCAAAACTATGGAGACAATAAAAAGATCAGTGGTTGCCAGGGGTTAGGGAGAAGACCTCCCCAGGCAGAGCATAGAAGACTTTTAGGGCAGTGACACCATTCTCTATACTATAACGGTAGATACACATCATTACATATTTGGCAAATCCCATAGAAAGTACACCACCAAGGGCGAGCCCTAATGTATACTATGGACTTTGCGTGCTAATGACGTGTCTATGCAGGTCCATCAGTTGTAACAAATGCCACTCTGGTGATGTTGACAGTGGAGGGATTATGCCTATGTGGCGGCAGGAGGCATATGGCAAGTCTGCATACTTTCTGTTCAATTTTCCCACTATTGTACCCCCCTATTTCTCCCTAACTCTCCCTTATCAGCTCAATTTCCCAGGTTCTTCCTCTTTTGTCTCTTTTCTCCTCAACCCCCCAGCCGGGGTCGACATCCACAGGAATGGAATAAAGACGCCCCTGCCAGGAAGGGCACTTTCCAGTGTGGCACCAAAAATATAAACACACTCTGCCAGGCAAAGGCAGTGGGATGAGCCTTGGGACAGAAGGAGACGAGGTGTCACAGGCCAAGGGCCGGTCATCTCCTCCAGCACGGGACTCACGGGCCTCCCTGAAGGTGACTGAGAGGGGGAGGCCTGGGGAGCGGCAGGGTCGGCCCCAGAAGACTAGAATTGGACGATCAGTGGGGTCGCAGAATCCCATGGCCTCAGGCGGGCGAGCCGCTGTGGGCGGGGCCTCTGGCGCACGTGGAGACACCTGGAGTCCGCCGTCCGCCGCCTGTGCGGAGCGGGTCGCCGCGGCTCTGTGCCGGGCCCGCCTTGGGGGCTGCGGCCCCCGCCTGCGGGGTGGGTCCCGTCGTCGACCGCCCCCGCTCCTTGGCGGGGGTTCTTTGCCTAAGCGGGGACGGTTGTCCGTGCCGGCGACGGAAGCCGTCCCGAGAACCGCGAGGCTCTGTGCCCTGCCTTCCGGCATACCCATTCCCGGCCGTTGTCCCCACCTCTCCGACTGTCCCGTGTCTGGGCGGAGGCCTGGGGCGGGGTGTAGACAGCAACACTGTCTGCTTCTGACATAGTGATCCCCTTCTCCTTTGCATTTAGCTTGTATTATTTCACGCTTGAGATGATTTTTAGATTCAAATACCTTTGAGACAAACGTGTGAATAGGATCCTATAACGTCATTCATTTCTAAATATATTGTAATTTCACAGATTTCTGTAATTTCACGTCTATGTTTGTTTTCTATTTCTGAATATCTCGTGTCAAGTGTGGATGATGAGCTTGTAAAATGTGTGCTCTTTAGGAAATAGTAAATTATGCTTTTAATTTAAAAATTAATTTTTCTGTATTTCCAGGGACATTTGATAGAAATGTCTGTTATTTCATGTGAACATTTAAAAGAACAGTAAATCTGGATTCTCAAATTTCCAGTAGCCTCATTTATACCCTTGACACATTTTAATGTGAGATGTGTGAGTTAATAGCCCCTCTTCTGTTTCCGATGGAAATTCTGAAGTCCATGTTGGCTGGATTTTGGCAAGACGAAAGCCCATGTGTACACACTGCACACATTGCTCAGAGACTGTTTCCGAAGGCCCCTTTCTGATTTTCCTAGAACTAATGATGATTTCTTTAACTTGTAAGAGTTTTTAGGGGCCGGCCCCATGGTGCAGCAGTTAAGGTTGCACATTCAGCTTCGGCAGCCAGGGGTTTGTGGGTTCAGATCCCGGGTGTGGACATGGCACAGTGTGGCACACTGTGCTGTGGTAGGTGTCCCACATATAAAGTAGAGGAAGATGGGCACGGATGTTAGCTCAGGGCCAGTCTTCCTCAGCAAAAAGAGGACACTTGGCGGCAGGTGTTGGCTCAGGGTTAATCTTCCTGAAAATTAAATAAATAAAATAAAAAATTGAGTTTTTAATATTAAATATTTGGGCTGAAATGGATTTATATTTTGGAAGATGAATTTCTCAAGGGCAAGAGAACAGAAAACTCTGGTATTTGCTGCAGGTGGGGCAGGGAGGACAGCCCTGCCCGCTTCTCCCCCTGGTCTCCAGGGCTGAGTCCAAGTCCTGACACTTGAGCTCAGCTCACTCCACTCAGTCCTGCTGGGAAGCAGACACAGACGAAGGATCCAGGACTGCACGCCATTTGAGGGTCAAGGGATGATGACCTCTGAACTCCCCATTTACCTTTTCTTCAGCCCCCTCTCTCCTTACACAGTAGTTAAGTGATGTAGCTCTGCCTATGTGAGCATCCAGCCGATCTCCATATCTCCCTCCAGGTCAAGTGTTCTGCGTTCCCGTTTATACACAGTGCTCGTGGAGTCTCCAAATAGACGGAAGTGGCTCCTCTAGGGCTCACTTGGGCTACACATTGATGGGAGGCTCCCAAGCTCCCCAGGAGAAGCTGAGCCCATGAGATAGGTGTCTGCGTAACCAACATCTTTCCATCTCCTCTCTGGGTCTCTGTTTGTTGCCTGAGAATTAGTGTGATGAGAGATGAGGCGTAAAAAGGGAAAATGAATTTTAGTATAATTTCTTCTGCTTATGTTTTGTTTTTTTTTTAAAAGATTGGCACCTGAGCTAACATCTTTTGCCAATCTTCTTTTTTTTTTATTTCTCCCGAAAGCCCCCCAGTACATAGTTCCATATTCCAGTTGTAGGTCTTTCTGGTTGTGCTGTGTGGGACATGGCCCCAGCATGGCCTATGAGCGGGGCCATGTCCATGCCCAGGATCCGAACCAGAGCACACGATCTTAACCGCTCGGCCACAGGGCCAGCCCCTATGTTTTCATCATTATTATGCAATGAAAAAAGAGTTTCCAGGCACTCGTTAGAAAAACTCCATTGCTAAAGAGCCAGTCCTTTTTACAGAAGAAACTACAGCCCTACGTAAACACAATGGTTGTGGGATGGCCGTTCATGAGAGTCACACAAATGGCCTGGAGTGAGTGTGTGTGAGGGAGCCTGTGCCCCATCATTCCCTGGGAGTAACTGAACCTTCTTTCTCAGGCCCCCAAGAACATGTGACCATCAAGAAGCCTGTGTGTCCTAACGTCTCAGGGAGCTTCCAGGGTGAGAGCAGAGCTCTCCTCTGTGAGTTGCACTGGGGAACCCTCGTGGGATGAGGCAGTGGATGTGTTGGCTGGGACGGTGGGATAAAGGGGCTTGGACTTGCAGATTCCAATTCCACTGTGTGGGGACGTGACCACATAAGGACTGGCAGGTGGGAAGTTTGTAAATAATGGAGCTCCCAGTGTTGGAAACATCTGTCAGGCTTTTGTCTGTGTGAGTTTCTGCTAAGATCGGGATGCTCATGCCCCCAAACTGGTCTCATTTTTTTCATGATAAAATTATGTTTATGTACATACATATATATATATATATATATATTAATACTCTAACAATGCTTTGTTGGAAGTTAAGAAAACGTAGCAATCCAGTAGTACAAAGAGGGGAATGATGAACAAACGCAGTGAGTTTGTGCTCAAAATCCAGTGGCTGATGACCCACTTCAGAGATCCCAAAGCGCTCAACATGGGAGACCTCAGGTCTTTCCTACCTTCAGACCCTTGTGCACAGGACAGTGCAACTCATCCACAATGTCCCCACCATTTCCCCCACACTGTCCCTGTTGAAAGTCAACCAACTGGACATTTTCTTTCACTCTCCATTTTTGGCCTTCCCATCATAAAGCATCTGCAGCCTCCCTTGGCCTGTCTCTAGCTGTGTTCACACCTCAGGAGAGCACAGTGTCTTCAGGGAGAATTGGACCTATGAGACCTGCCAGGTAGCATCCGTGCCACTTGAGTGCTAACATGTCATTCTCAGCTTGTACTCTGAGCACAAGTTTCTCAAGTTGCTCAGGTGAAAAGCTGCCCAAACCTCCTGGAGAACTGCAAACTTTCCCCTCCTTAAGAGCCAAAATGGGCATGTGCATTTCTGAACTAATTTGATCTAGGGACCTATTATCAAGGAGCATTTATTATAAATATTCCAAGCATCCTGGGTTCTACAGAACATCTGAAAACATTGAGCTTGTGCATCTGAAATTTTCCTTAGGGCTTATGGTAGGCAACCAGTCAAGTAGTTGAAGCGAGCTTTCTGCCTCGGTTGGTCCCCAACAGCCTAGAACTGATTTCCTCTGCTATTCTTTCCCAGTGAAAGGGGTGCTGTTTTCGCCACACACAGCCCCGTGCTCACTGCTGCAACATACAGTCTGCTGTCATGCTCAGGGCCAGGTCTCTGAAGGTCTGCCCTACCCTGTCCTTTTCCATCCTCAGCCAGCTGACTTCCACCGTTCTGTAAGACTTCTTCTAGGAAGAAGAGGGAATCATCACTGTTTCTAGGAGAAGCCTCCCCCTCCCCCCACTTCCCACCAAGCTAACCCACTCCTCCCGGGCTGGATTAAGCGCCCTCCTCTATACTTACTGCCACCATTCAACAAGTAAAAACAAAGAGGTACGTCTTATCACTTGTTTGGCGCTGGGCACTTCAAAGTTCTGAATAAATACTTGTGAAGGAGTCTCCAACTAGTATGTTTGCTCCCTGAGGACAAGTGTTGTATTTTACACATCTTTCTATCTCCAGCACCATGCAAGCACATAGTAGTTGTCCACTAAATACAGTTGTTTAACAAATACTTACATATACATCCATCTCCTAATATCTCTTTGGAAGTCAAAATATTAACTATAAATTAATTTATACGTTAATAGAAAAGAATTGGGATATGGGAAGGGCTCTTCAGCCTAATAAGTGAATTTTAAATGTACAAGAGAAGTTCATGCTGAAGACGTCACTCTGCATTTGCTGGCTAGCTCATAAGATTTTGACGTGAAGCAGGAGAGGACGGGGAGGCCACCCCACTAGCCACCACCTCCCGGTTAGATCTGGATTAGGCTCCTCCTACAGCTGTAACCCCAGGGGGGTCCACTTCTGTGCCCAAGGGCTTGCAAAGCACCTTCCCTCAGGCTAAGTAGGGTTCCATACACTCTTAGTGTTCCCAGCACACTGCACAGCTTCATTTTTCTTTCACATTTTTGAGGTAGAATATGCAGTCAGCACTGTGTCCTACTTGTGCTGAGAAGGATTTAGGGAACTGCAGGCTAATTAATTCACAAGAATCCCTGGAGAGTGCTGCGCAAAGTGTTGGGGTGTCTCCTGTCTCATATGACTGAATTACGCATTTATGAGACGCAGCATCGCTAACCTGAAAAGGAGGTCCAGGGCTCCAGAGGCCACAGAGCTGGGGTTGAGAGCACAAGCTCACAACACAAGCTCTGCCACTCACCAGCTCCATGACTCTCTGTAAACTGCTTAACCCCATTCAACGTTCATCTCCCAGCCTGTTAAATGGGTGCTTGTGACTAAAAGGAACTGAAATGATACAGAAAGTCTTCAACCACTAGTAAATGCTATTGTTACTTGTTGGTATTAATATCATTGTTGTCACGCCTGCTCAAGGATGTGACAACCCTATGGTCTCTAAGATAAACATAAATGAGAACCATTCAAATCGATAGTTACCTCCCACAATCCAGTATTTAAAGCAACTCAGAAAGTAAGATGTTAAATGTACCCTGTTAAATTTTGTTGATTGTGTTTGTTTATTTCTACAGAATCATTCCCCTCCCCTACAAAGATGGAAGGAAAGAGGGAGAAAAACAAGGGAGGGGAGAAGTGCCCCAGGACAACAGTCCAGTCTCTGAAGTTTCGCCCAGGTCAGGATGAAGGGCCACCAGCCTCTTCTCTTGTCTCACAGGTGGCTCCCGGCCATCCATTAAACTTAAGTTCCGCAGTTATTTTTATTTTGGACACAATGCTTTTGAATGCCATGGAGGTACCCGATACTCTCTTAACTGGAACCCTGTTGAGCTAATGCTATGGCAGTTTGCACACCTCTATCCTCCACTGCACACAGGCCTCTTGGCTGGGCATGGTGCACACACAGCAGCATGTGCTCCTTGCACTTCTCCCACCTGCAGCTATTTGCACCCAGCCCTGGCCAATCTCTGGCACCATGGAACTCAGGATTTTCGTGCTCCATGTAAAGTGCAGAGAGCAAGGCTTGACCTCCCCACATTCTTTCTTGCCTTGGCTGCCCACCACGGGATGTTTGATTAGCCCTCCTCTGTTTTGAGCTTCATGCCAATCTTTCTGACCAACTTGAAACACAGCTGTCTGAGTATGAAGTTGGAGAACCTTCCAGTGGCCCCCTGCCAGCCCTGGATGTTGCCAGAGGGAGAGTCTTTGGTCACACCTTCAGACAAATTCTGGTGACTACCCTTGACCGAGCTGCCCAATGTGGAGAGAGTTTGGAGGGCACATCCTGGGGAAAGTTGGTTCCATCTGGGTCTCTACCACTGTTGCTGGTATGTTGGGGTGGGGAGGGTCTCCTCAGGGCCACACTGAGGTGCTATGCTTCGGGGGATGGTCTTCATCTCCAGGCCTGGTAAAGAACTGGCAGACACTTTTTGGCTGTGCTCTTGGCCTTCCTGCCTGACTCCTGGTCCTCCCCATGTTGCTCATTTTCTCTCTTAGAGTAGAAATTAATGATGGTAATAGCAGGCTTCCTGAAACTCTGCTGTTTGGGGTTGGCAGAGACCCAAGGCAGTAGCTTGCAGGATGGAGAAGGACTGCAGCTCTTGGTGGGACCAGTTGAAGTCAGAGGCTTCACAGTACAGCCCCTGGTCCAGCCCTTCAACTCGATGTCTTGCAGCCCAGGAGCAGAGAGATGGCTATTGCTTCATCACACTTCTAGCCCATCAACAAGTCCTAGATCTCTTCCCATTTGTAGCCTTTGGACATAATCAACTCAATCTGCCAGGAGTCCTTATAGTCATCTCGATAAAAGGCTCCTGCTGGCCCATGTACATTCATGGATCCCTCGTGATTTCCTCTAAAGTGCCTCTCTCACTGGGGTTGTGGATCAGGAATTTCTTGAGCAGCTTTTCACACTCCACAGACATGTATAGGAGATTATAGTATATTCTGTTCAGTACCCACTCCCACGAAAGTCTGTCCATTAAAAGGCAGGGACCTAGGGGGCTGTCCCCGTGACATAGTGGTTGAGTGTGGTGCACTCTACTTTGGTTGCCAAGGTTTATGGGTTCTGATCCTGGGCATGGACCTACACCACTTGTCAAGCAGTACTGTGGTGGTGACCCACATACAAAAATGGAGGAGGGCTGGCACAGATGTTGGCTCAGGGCCAATCTTCCTCAAGCAAAAAAAGGAGGAAAATTGGCAATGGATGTTAGCTTAGAGCAAACCTTCCTCACCAAAAAAGAAAAAAGACAGGGACCTGGTGACCACCATGTACAGGATGACTCCAGGCATCTCACATCCCTGCAGGGCCGTTGTACTTTTGGCCCCAGAAGAGTTCTGGGCAGCATAAGGAGGACTGCCACAGAAGGTATCTAGCTTGTTCACAAAGGTTAACTCATCGTTGAAGCTAAAGTCTAGAACCTCAATGTTCAAGTCAACATCCAAAAGCAGGTTGTGCCTTCAGGTCCCTGTGGATAGTACCTTTCTGGTGGCAGTGCTGCACAGTGAACACCGTGTGGTGGAATCTGCCTAGGGCCTCTTTCTCTTTTATGGGGCTATGATCCAGTAGGTAATCGAACACCTCTCCTCGCCTAGTGTACTTCATGACCAGATAGAGAGTTTCCTGGGTCTCAGTCATCTCAAATAACATCATGGTATTAAGGTGATGCAAAGCTTCATGCTCTAGACTTCACAGAATAGTCTCTGGAAGCTGGAGGAGCTTTGCTGACTCTTGTTAATGACCTTCACGGCCACCTCTGTCCCAGTCAGGATATGCTGGGTCAGCTTCACCTCAGCAGTTACCCTAGCCAGTGGTCTTGAGGAGCTGGCAGTTGCCAATATGGATCTGCTCCTCAGCAGAGATGGCCAAGAGGTCCTGAAGTATGATGGACTTACTGCCAACAATACTAACAAAGGTAAAAAGGAAACTGAGAAAAATAACAAAGAAAATAAAGAATAAAGCAAAAAGTGGAAAAATAAAAAGAACCAAAAATTGAGAAAAAATAAAAACAAAGAAAATAAGAAAAATAAAAAAACAAAAATGGGAAAAAATAAAAATGAGAAAAATTAAAAGAAAAGCGAGAACAAAGAAATGAATAAGAAAAAATGAGAAAAAGGAAAAAAGAAATAAAATAGACAAAACGCCAAAGAAGAAAAAATCTGCAGTCAAAGTCCCTCATCTTACCAAAAACCAGCTTCCTGGGCTAAAAGAACCAAAACTCTAGGCTGAGTCCAAGACTTAGGGGCTTGGAATTCTGTAACAATGGCTCCTTTCAAGCTCATAGCAAGAAATGGACCTATCATGGCCAGGAATAATTCACAGTGGTTTTCTTACTTTAGGTTTCAAGAACACTTAACTCTTTAAAAATAAAAATAGGGAACCCCAAAGGGCTTTGAATTTATGTTGATTGATATATACCTTATTAGAAATTGTAATCTGTAGGATGCTTCAGTGGCCTTTTCATTTCTAATTTGAAAACCTGTAATAATTTTTGGCTTTTAAAGAGCTCATAATATCTACATTTAAAATATTCAATTTCTTTCGGGGCCGGCCCAGTGGCCTAGTGGTTGGGTTCACATGCTCCACTTCAGCGGTCTGGGGTCCACAGGTTTGGATCCTGGGCACAGACCTGACATCACTTGTCAAGCCATGCTATGGCAGTATCCCACATAAAATGGAGAAAGATTGGCACAGATGTTAGCTCAGCATCAACCTTCCTCAAGCAAAAAAGAGGAGGGTTGGCAACAGACGTTAGCTCAGGGCTGATCTTCCTCACAAAACGAAGAAAATTCAATTTCTTTAAACTTTGAATTATTGGTCACAAAGTGATGTCACAGTTTAACTGGCATCACAATACTATAAGAAAAGATTCTATTGCATAAATCACAGTAGGTTACATTATTAATAGCTATAAAGCTGAGGGGAAAATAGCTTTCATCATATTTTTTTTTTTATAGTTTTCTCAGAATGTCTAGAGTAGACTCCTCCATTCTGTGAGCCAGTGAACTCACCATGTCCATTTTGATATCTTTAAACATAGAGCTTGCAGCTGTGGGTCGAGAAAGCAAGTCTTCTACTCTTTCTTTTTTAAGCTAACAATCTTTCATGCTTCATGTCTGTCTTAGTCATCATGGATGGAGATCCAGGTGCTGCCCATGATGTCACTACCTCAGGGGAGGCAATAAAGAAGCCCCTTCATTTATTCCTTCTCTAAGTCTCTTCCTTTCCTTATGTAGATCCAAGTTTCCTAAACTATATCATTTTCCTTTTCTCTGAAGAACTTCTTTTAACACTTCTTGCCAGGCAGATCTAGTGGCAACAGATTTTCACAATATTTTTGTCAGAAAAAGTCTTTGTTTCTCCTTTACTTTTCAGGGATAATTTTGCTGGGTACAGAATTCTAGGCTGATGGGGTTTTCTCCCTTTTCCTGCTTTCATAGTTTCTGGAAAGAGTCTGGTGTAATTTATCCTGGTCCCTTTATAGATAAGGTATTTTTTTTTTCCTTTGGCTTCTTTCAAGATTTTCTCTTTGTCTTTGATTTTTCTGCACTGTGAATATGATATTCCTAAGCGTAGTGTTTGGTTTTTTGTTGTTTTTCTTTGGTTTTTTGGTGTTTACCTGCTTACTGTTCTCTGAGCTTCCTGAATTTGTGGTTTGGTGTCTGTCATTAATTTTGGAAAATTCTCAGCTATTATTACTTCAAATAGTTCTTCTATTCATTTCTTTCTTCTCCTCTTGGTACTCCTATTATGTATATGTTATACCTTTTTTAATTGTTCCACAGTTCTTGGATATTCTGTTCTGTTTCTTTCATGTCTTTTTCTCTTTGCTTTTCAGTTTGGGAAGTTTGTATTGACATATCTTCAAGCTCACTGACCCTTTCCTCTGCTATATCCAGTCTACTGATGAGCCATAAGAAGCATTCTTCATTTCTGTCACCATGATTTTGATTTCTAACACTTCCTTTTGATTCTTTCTTAGAGTTTCCATCTCTCTGCTTATATTACCCATCTGTTCTTGCAGGTCATCCACTTTTTCTATTAGAGCCCTTCACATATTAATTATAGTTATTTTAATACCCAGTCTGGTAATTTCAAAATTTTGGCTGTATTTGAGTCTGGTTCTGATGCTTGCTCTCCAAGTTGTCTTTTTTGCCTTTTAGTATACTTTGTAGATATTCATTGGAAGCTGGATATGATGTACAGTGTAAAAGGAGCTGAGTAAATATGCTGTAGTATGAGATTTTGTGTTTATCTCCTTAGAAGTTAGACTGTGCTTACTATTCACTGTAGCTGTAAGTGTCAGAAGATAAATTTCCTCTGATGTTCTTGTTTTTTTCTTCTCTGTCATCTTTGAATTTTCCTAGAGACTTCTTAGATAAGGTCTGAGGCTTGTAGTTGTTTTCGTGATAATCCCCTATCATGGTACAGGAGCTGTACATAATGCTGTGGTGGTTAGGTATAGAGGGAGAGGAAGCATTTTATAGTTCTATGATTAGGTCTCAGTCATTTAGTGAGCCAGTGCTCCTGGCTATGACCTTCACAAGTACTTCTCAGCCACAATCACCCCTCACTTAAGTGAGACAAGGAGGCTAGAGGGAGCTGGAGTTGGGTATTTACTGTCCCCCATGTCTCTGAGGCTCTGGTAAAACCCAAGGTGGTTAGAGTCTTGTGAAATAGCTTCCCCTGAGCATAGACTTTTGTTAAAGAAAACAGAATGCTCTGAGGATATTTCAAAGTTATTGCTTTTTCCATTTTGAGTTGATTTTTAATTGTATTTTATTTATTTTCACAATGGCCCTTTTCTTTGTTTCTTATTTTTATTATTATAATTATGATGTTTCATAGGTGATGATGGCAGGAGTGCTATCAGAAAGCAGGAACAATATTTTATATAATTTTTTAAATGTTAAACATATCCTGCAAGAATAAAGGTCTTTTAGTTAAAGTTCATTACTGGTATTTACATTACTGGTAATTACAATAGATTTATTAGCATAATCAATCAATCAAGATTGGTGGGTCAATCCAGCATTTTTATGGCAATCTTCAAATCCTAGGAAGCTCTTGGTTGTTTCCACAGAAATAAACTTTGGCAGGGTTCTCTCAATTCCCATGGGTCTATAGATATATTCTCAATGAGTCTAGATTTATCAAAAATATTTGTAAATGTTTTATTTTAGATGTTAAACCATAAACCCGACCTTGATGGGTGGACAACAGTTGGGTTTGGGTCTCCAGGAATTAGCGTAAACTTAGAGCCAATATCTAGTATCCCCAAAAGGTCTGTATAGTAGATTGAATGGTGTCCCCCAAAATTCATGTTCTTCCCAGAACCTCAGAATGTAACTTTATTTGGAAATAGGGTCTTTGCAGGTATAAATAGTTAAGATAAGGTCGTACTAGATTAGGGTGGGCTCTAAATTCAATGACAGGAGTTGATTATGAGAAGAGGAAAGGAGCGCCAGAGTTACACAGACACAGGGAGGAAGGCCATGTGAAGATGGAGGCAGAGATTGGAGTTTTGCTGCCACAAGCCAAGGAAGACGGGGAACCACTAGAAGCTGGAAGAAGCAAGGAAGGATTCTCCTCTAGAGCCTTTGGAGGGAGCACAGCCCTGTTGATACCTCAATTTCAGATTTCTGCGTTCCACAACTGAGAGAGAATAAAATTCTATTGTTTTATGTACCCAGTTTGCACTAATCTGTTATGGCAGACTTGGGGAGCTAATACAGTCTGGATAATTTTTTTTCCACAGTGCAAAGTAAGTAACCATGATTCCCTTTTAGAACAGATTAGAGTACAATTTGAAGTACGTACTTGTGGAGTTCTCAGTCCTACCTCAAGGTTACTTGGTTTCCCCTTCCATCAAGGAGTTCTGGTTCTGTGAACTGACTCAGGTCTGGAAACTGGGTGAAAGGCCGTAACTGTCCATTGATGTGACTTGAGTCAGCTTTCTGGCCATCAGACCTGGAGTTTTTCTTGTTAAGTAAATCATGTAACATTCTGATAGGCTGCTCATCTGTTCCATTCCTAGGGACACTGTGATTAATTTCCACTGCCAAAGATTCCTGCAGGTCCTAATTAGCCCTTTGTCTCTGATGCACATTATTATAAATGTATCCACTTTGTCTTTGGTGGTTAATGGCTACCATTTGACCTCTGCCACCCTGGAATCCTAACATCCCATTGAAAACAGAAAGCACAACACAGTGGCAGTGTCTCCCACCATAATACCTAGCCAAAAGTGAATAGCACTATAGAATTTTTGTAAATTGCTAATACTCCACTCACTGATATATTTCTCAATGCTTAAGTGACTAGAATGTCTTCATACAATACAGTGCAGATGGGAGGTCACACACACACACTATAGCTACTCTAAAATTCCTATCTTCTTAAGCTATTGTGTTCTTTCCTCTACATTATGCCAAAGAAGTCCTAGCCTCTCACCCGCATTAAACGTAGATCAATGTTGAGTCCAAGTTCTAGCCAATTAACAAAGTAAATTGTTAAAGCCACTTCCAGCTTCTTAATTAACATACTAAATCTGGAATTAATTTTAAGTGCACCCGTATAAATATTTGCAGTCTAATCCCATATTGTAGGCTGTTCCACTCAGTCTAACACCTTTAGAATCTATTTCCGTACACATTCCCTGGGTTTATGGCGATATAAGTTAATAAAAATTTGCAATTCTATTGATGTATAAGCTATTGCCTCCTTTATCAGACTTTGTCCTCACACCCTTGGAGCATACTAAGATCTTAGCCTTATCACAGGACTACAGGTAGGAAGGCAAGGGTAGATGAGGTGGATCTTGAGTAGACTAGACATTCTCTTACAATCCAGCTGCCCAATATCAGATTTCTTCAAGCAAATCTCAGACATGAAAATAGGCTGCTTCCACTGGCTTGGGAACGACTCAGAGGTTCAAGATTCTTGCCTTTATCTGAGTCCTACAAGAAGTCTTCATTCCGTTTTTTAGAGTCTCAGTCCTTCACAATCAGTGTCTTAATTTTCATATAAGAGACTTGATGAGGCTATGAACTTAACTTATCCTTTGATTCTCTTTTGTAAAAACTTTATTGAGATATAATTCACATGGCGTACAATGCACTCATTTAAAATGTACTATTAAATGGCTTTTAATATATTCACAGATTTGTTCAGCCATCACCACAATCAATTTTATAGTGTTTTCATTATCCTAAAAAGAAACCTTGCACTCCTTAGCCATCACACCCTAAGCCCTCAATTCGCCACCACCCCCAGATCTAGGCAACCACTAATCTGCTTTCTGTCTCTGCAGATGTATTTGCCTATTTTGAACATTTCATAGAAACAAAATCATAGAGTATGTGGTCCTTTGTGACTGGCTTCTTTCACTTAGCATAACATTTTAAAGGTTCATCCATGTTGTAGTATGTATTGGTACCTTATTCCTTTTTATGGCTAAATAATATTGCATTGTATGGATATGCCATGTTTGTTTATCCATTCATCAATTGGTGGGCATTTGATAGCTAATGATGTTGAGCGTTGTTTCATGTGCTTATTAACCATTTGTATACCTTCTTTGGAGAACTGTGGATTTCCATTCTTTGCCCATTTTTAACTGTGTTATTTGTATTTTTATTAGTAAGTTATAACAATTCTTTATATATTCTAGAAACAAGTCCCTAATCAAATATAAACTGCAAAAATTTTCTCCCATTCTATGGGTTGTCATTTTACTTCTTAATAGTTCCCTTAGAAGCACAAAAGTTTTTCATTTTGGTGATGGTCCACTTTATCTATTTTGTCCTTTGTTGCTTGTGCTTTTGGAGTCGTATCTAAGAAACCATTGCCTAATCCAAGGTCATGAAGATTTTCCCCTATGTTTTTTTCTATGAGTTTTATAGTTTTAACTCTTACATTAGGTCTTTGTCTATTTTGAGTTAATTTTTGTATATGGTGTTAGGTAAAGGTATAACTTCATTCTTTTCCTGAGGATATCTGCGTGTCCTGGCACGATTTGTTGAAAAGACTGTCCTTTCCACACTGAGTTGTCTTGGCACCCTTGTCAAAAATCAACTGATCGTAAGTGTGAGGTTTCATTTCAAGACTCTCAATTCTATTCCACTGATTTATATGTCTATTCTCACACTAATACCACACTGTCTTGATAACTATAGCCTTGTAAGTTTTGAAATCAGGAAGTATGGAAAGTATAAATTTTCCAACTCTGTTCTTTTTCAAGATTGTTTTAGCTATTCTGCATCCCTTGAATTTCCATATGAATTTTAAAGTCAGCCGGTTAATTTGTGAAAACGAAAACCTAGCTGAGACTTTGATAAAGATTGTGTTGAATCTTTAGATCAATTTGGGTAGTATTGCCGTTGTATTAATTTCCTAGGGCTGCCATAATAAAGTACCACAAACTAGAAGGGTTAAAACAACAAAAGTTTATTGTCTTCCAATTCTGGAGATCAGAAGTCTTCAGGATCATGGTCCCTCTGAAGGCTCTAGGGGAAAATCGTCCCTTGCTTATTCCTAGCTTCTGGTGATTGCTAGTAACCCTCAGTGTTCCTTGGCTTGCAGCAGCATCACTGCAATCTCTGCCTGTGTCATCACGTGGCATTCTCACCATGTGTCTGTGTCCAAATTTCATGCTTCTTATAAAGATGCCAGGAATATATTTAGGGACCTTCCTAGGCCAGTATGACGTCATCTTAACTTGATTCCATCTGCAAAGACCCTATTTCCAAATAAGGTCACAATTCACAGTTTCCAGGGGGACATAAATTTTGGGTTACATTATTCAACCCGGTAAAACTATCTTAACAATATTAACTCTTCTGAGCCATGATCATGGGATGTTTTTCCATGTATTTAGACCACCTTTAATTTCTTTCAATGATATTTTGTAATTTGTAGGATATAAGTTTTGCAGTTATCTTATTAAATTTATTCGTATTTATTCTTTTTGATGCTATATTAAGTGGAATTATTTTCTTAATTCCATTTCAGTTTGCTCATTGCTGCCATATACAGGTGATTTTTGTATATTGATGTATCCTACAACCTTGCTGAATTTGTTTATTAATTGTAATAAATATCTTAGTGGATTTCTTAGAATTTATGTTGTGATTCTGCAACTCAAAAAAATACATTTTGGGTTTTACTTTCACCAATATCTGCCCTGTGGTTACAAGAAGTAAGAGTTTTTTAATAACTTCCATAGAGGCTGTCTGGTTCTCTGACAGTGACCCTGACATGAGCTAAGAATTTAAAGACCAGAACTTATCATTTGCTTTGGGAACAGTCTAGTGCTCTGAGATAAATCCACTCAATGAAATAGTCCTTTTGATCGTCATTCCTGCCATATGGTCCAGTGAAGCTGCCATTTGTCCCCTAGAACACTTGATTCAGAAGGCTTTTCATCACCATATGATTAATCATGATGCCACTGCATGCCATGGATCGATAGCATCTCATCAATAAGGAGCTTATCACTGTACTCAAATCCAAGAAAAGAACCGAAGCACTTCCTGAGTCCCATCGTTGAGGATCCATCTCCTAGAAACACTCAATTTATCAGTTAGGGTCAGCTAAAGGGGGGAAATCAAGCCAGTTATTTTTACAGAGAGAACTGAATATAAAGAATTACTAAATAGATATAAAGTTGTTAACAAAGAATTGGAAAGACAAAAGTAGAACGCTAATGTGTCATTGAGGTAGCAACTAAAGAGAGCAGCTAGGACTGTTAGAACTGTTTCAACTCAGAAGCCTGGGGGAAAGACTCCATGAGGCCTCTGAGAAGGCAGAAATGGTTGGTTTATGCTGGTGTCTCTGAGGAGGCTGGTTCTTTGAACGTTGGAAAACTGGGGAAGCATGCAAGAAGCCAACAGGAAACAGACAGGAATGAACAGGTCTCTATCCCTCCTCCATCCTCGTGGTCTTCCTGTAATATCCCCTGTTGGTAAAGCATAACAGAGGGCTAGCAGGTGAAACAGAAATGTCATTTGAAGAATTCCAGGCCAGCGTCACAAAGCAGAGCATAGAAGAATGGGTTTGAAGTGGAGAGATATAGCTTAATACTGGTCATGCTGTGCCACAATAATCATCACACGCCATGATGGTATGCTTTGCATGGTAAGGACACCGCAGCTCGTATGTCCAACCTCTGTCCAAAGCCCCACAACTGCGTCAAGCCTAAGAGTGTAAGTGCCAACAGTGTGGTTTGGCCTTGGGAGGACAGTTCACGGGAAGAGGCCTGAGCAAACTGTAGAAGCCAGCTGGGTTATTTGGGTGGAGAGTTCTAAGGTCCTGGGTACAGAGTGTGGTTTAGTTGGAGGCACAGCCTCTGAGGGCACATCTCCTTGGTCCCACTGACTCAGATAAAGGCACGGTTGGAGGAGGACTCTCTTACCTGGGGCTACAGAAGAGCCTAGCAAGAAGTAAGGGAAGCTTACAAGGTAGATAATAGTGTCACTAACATAAATGGCGACTGGAGGAGAAGGAACAGATTTAGGGAAAGTGGATGAGTTCAGTTTGGAGCATGTTGAAAGGCAGCATAGTGTACTGTTTAAGAGCACAGACTCTAGAGCCAGATAGCCTGGGTTCATAACCTATCTCCTCTATTTATTAGCTATATTTTTAAGTAAAATTACTTAAGCTCTCTATGCCTCAGTTTCCTCATCTGTAAAATATAATAGCATCTACATCACGGGGTTATTGTGAAGATTAAATAAGTTATAGCCTGTAACGTGCTAGAACAAAGTAATTATTTGTAATCTTTGAAGTGTCTGTAGGATATCCAGTAGGCAGTTGGATATGTGAGTCTAAATTCAAGCATAAGGTCTGGGCTGGAGATACAGACAAGAGATACATAGTTGACACATGAGAGAAAGGAAGAGAATACCTCAGAGAAGTGTTGGGTAAGAATACAAGTGTCAGTGATGGAACTCTTGAAGGCCAAGATATTCAGGGCATTAGAGGAAGAAAAGCACATGAAGAAGACAGCAAAATGTCCCCACCCATACACTCACAAGGACAGTTATCTCTCACTACAGTCACATGGATGGCTGCATGACTTTATTCCCCCACCCACGTTTGCAATAACACATCAGAGAAAGACTTCCTCCTTTCATTCTTTCAAAACTGAATGCAGGGCCAGCCGGTGGTGTAGTGGTTAAGTTCACATGTTCCTCTTTGGCAGCCCAGGGTTTGCAGATTCAGATCCCAGGCACAGACCTAGCACCACTTATCAAGCCCTGCTGTGGCAGCATCCCACATAAAATAGAGGAATATTGGCACAGACGTTAACTGAGTGACAGTCTTCCTCAAGCAAAAAGAGAAAGATTGGCAACAGATGTTAGCCCAGGGTCAGTCTTCCTCACACATGCACAAAAAAACTGAATGCAAAGAAAAGTGCTAAATTTAGGCAGTACCTCTGTAATAAGCACAAAAACCCGCAAAATTGAAATGGCAGAGCAAACTCAACTGACTTGTTCACACTTGTCATCTCTACTTGCTTGACTTCCACTCACTCTTCAAGCTATCACATTCTGGCTTCCACCTTCAGCACTCTGCTTCAACCCTGTTTTGGGAAGTCACCAAGATCTTATTGACATATAAAATGGACATCTTGCCAATAGTTGATGCTGTTGATTTCTTCCTGTTTCTTGAAACAATTGCTGCCGCATCTCTTGAATTTTCAGACACTGCTTTCACCGGTTTCCTTCGTAAACCCATCTTAGTGTTTGCACAGGCTCTTCTTCCTTGGCATTTCAGCCAACTTTCTTTTCCATCAACACCAGTGATATTGTTAGTGAGCATAATAATAACAAATAACAAAAAAGATATAAGAAATTATCTTGTGTTGTTGAGATTAGTAGTATCTAAGATATGCGGATTGGTTAGAAATACGTTATAGGCATCTCCTCTTTATATTAACAGAGGGTAGCATTCAGTGATCCTAATAGCCTGTATACAGTAGTCCCCCCTTGTCCACAGGGGATATGTTCCAAGACCCCCAGTGGATGCCTAAAACCACAGATAGTGCCAAACCCCATATATACTATTTTTTCCTATGCATACATACGTATCATAAATTTTAATTTATAAATTAGGCACAGTAAGAGATTCATGATAATAACTAAGAATAAAATAGAACACTTATAACAATATACTGTAAGAAAAGTTACCATAGACCTTAGCAACCTCAGCATGTGATGTTTTCTTCTTGTTAAGTCAAAAACTTTCACCTTTTCACTTAAAGGAACCACTTTATGGCTTTTCTTTGGCGTATCCGAATTGCCAGCATCACTGCTCTTGCACTTTGGGGCCATTATTGAGTAAACTAAGGATGACTTAAACACCAGTACTGCGATCCTACAACAGTTGATCTGATAACTTGAGATGGCTACTATGTGACTAACGGGCAGTGGGTGCACAGCGTGGATCCGCTGGACAAAGGGATGAGTCATGTCCCAGGCGCGATGAAGCAGGACAGCGCAAGATTTCCTCAGGCTACTCAGAATGGCATGCAATTTAAACTTTACAAATTGTTTGTTTCTGGAATTTTCCATTTAATATTTTGGACCACTGTTGACCATGGGTAACCAAACCGATGAAAAGCAAAACTGCAGATAAGGGGGGACTACTGTACTTCAGAGTCATGTCCTAGGCTTAGAGGCCATAGATTCCATGTCCTAGCCACTTACCTGAGAAAGCTGTTAGCTGATTCTGTCTGGCTTAGCTGAATCTTGCCACTGTAATGCTGGAGCATCAGCCCGAGTAAACCATCATGACTTAGCTGAGGACGGAGAACTGGGATTTGACTGAGCATACAGAACAGGTTGTAACCAGTTTTGTATCTGCTTGCTTATGTGTTTATGGATGTCAGAATTTGGTGTGAAATTTGCTTTCATTGTGACATACTAAAAAGCTAGACTCACCCTATAATTTTCATTCAAGCCAGGATGCTTTTGAGAGTGAAAAAACGTCACTGGATAAAGTGGAGTCAATTATTTCTAATACACGATTGTGCACATAGTTAAAACAAGTCATCAAGGGGATTGACAGTGAAAACAGTTGCGTGAATACATTACTTAGGGAAACAAAGAGTCAGGAAAACCACAAAATTATCAATTTATTTCCTTAACAAAATAAAATGCCATTTCAGGATAACACCTTTCTCATCACCACCTAAATCTCTGCTCTCATTTCCTCTTCCCTTGTGTTAAGTGCTGAGGAAGGAGTGCCTGCAGAGTTCAAGGAATACTGTCTCCCATGCGAGACAATACAGCTGCAAGAGGACAGCGGTGACATCTGACCTGGAGAAGGTGTTGATCAGCTCTGAGTCCCAAAGATCTATATTCAGCCTTAAGGACGTCACTGTTCTTGATGAATCAGATCTGAAAAGAATCCAAGCTTTCTATTTAAACTCTCCGTTTAGAGGTGGGAAGTGAAATGTGCACCATTTCAGTGATATCTAGACCTAGTAATCAAGAGAGCTCTCTGCAGTGCTTACGTCTACTCAACATTTCTTCTGTGTTAGCATGGATCTGCTTTTAGTCAATAAGATCAGATTTTATTTCTCCTATTAGATTTTGTTTTAATTGAGGACAAACTAACATGTCTTCTGCTTCTTTACATTCCCCTACAGTGCCTAAAATATAAGAGGTGCTCAAAAATATTTTTCAATTAACCAGTTAGTTGATAAGATGATTCTCAGTTAGGAAACATAAGGACATTTACCAGCCTCAAGACATTCCAGCAACAGAGAAAAAGTCTTCATGTAAGGAGGTCCTAACAGCTACTCGAAGCTACACCCCAGCCATTTGTGGATCTCTTGATTCAAGGGGAAGGAGTTGCTTCTCCCCCTTTAACACTTCAGCCCAAGAGTGCACATGTAATTCCTCTCCTGACTTCCACAGCATGGCTGAGACAAGTTTGAGACTTTGAAAAAGACTCTTAAGACCCAGAAAGGAAAAGGCAGGCGGACACCTGAAGTTTTTGGCAATTAAACACTTAGGTTCCCTTCACTCATCCTCATCGTGGAGGTTGTTACAGTGATACTTGCATCCTCTCTCCAGATTTGCTTCACTCTGGTTGAGGCTGTTTGTAATCCCTCCCTCCAGAGGGTCTTCAAGCCTGTCTAGGCTCCTGGAAGTTCAGAATGAACAGTAAGGACAAGAGAGATAGGAGTTCTCTCCCACACCTAAGCCTAAGGGTCTGCCTGCAGTCTGCTGCTTTGCACACCTGCCCAGAGAGAACAGTCTCCCATCGCCTCTCTACTCATAAGACCATAGACCTGCCCTTCGCCTTCAACAGGACACCAAAGTCAGGCTACAGCCTAGCATGTCTAAGATCTCGACAAGCCATACCACATAATATGGCAGACAGTTCTCTACATTGCCAGAAGGTTCGCTTCTGTCATCCTGGCTAGGGAAAATCAAGAATACACACTAAACCTTATGTTGAGGTATTGGTAAACAGACACTTAACTTCTTGCAGTTGTCAGCTTTGAGTAGAATATTCAGCATAGCAACGGAAATGTTTTAAATCTTATGGCGACTGAAGAACATGTGACGGAGAAGGTCCTTAAAGTCCATTTTAGCATTAATAAATTATAATCGGAAAAAGAAATCCCAGTGGACTTCGAATGCATTGCAGGCGGAGAGAGGAGGCCTCCAGAGAAGACAGTAGATGTTGCTCTTAAAAATAGTTTTTCTGGGGGCCCCTCGGCCAAATCTCCCTTAGGTTGAAGTCCTCTAATCTTCACCGTATGATTGATATTCTTCTCCTTTAGAGGAAAAGCAAATGGAATTAGCCAATTGTGTCTGGTAACTGTTAAAGTGTTACAAGGATCTGGATAAGCCTTTCCCAGAGGATAAGTTCCATGTGTTACATCCAATAGACATGTAATTCTTACCAAGTTCCCATCAGAAACCTAGCTGTGTCCCAAACTGTGCCAGTTTGCTGTTTGATGATGCTATTAAGAAAAATAATGAAGTAAGGTTGTATATAATTAGATCTCACTACAGTCAACATTTCTGCCCCAAGGGAGATTATAAATAGGGTCAAAACAACCTATTTTTAACAGATGCCTGTATTAAGTAAAATTTCTGTGTCCACTCCTCTAAGGGGGGTGGGGGGAGGGATGTTGATTTCTTACAAAAAATCTAAAGAGAAGAACTGAAAAGATCTGACCTAAGCAGTTAGCAGTGCACACAGCGACTGTGAAAGCTGCCCCAGCCCATATGCACCCTAATGAGCCTCAAGTTTCAGCATTTCCTGTTTTATGACACCCAGTCTGCAAGGTCCCTGGATGCACTTGAGTTTGATTTTGTTTCTACTGAGGTCAGCTGTGGAAGGGATGCACAAGGACTCAGAGTGTCATAATACGGACCTTGGAAAATACACATATTTGTTTTGTTCATTATTTCTCTTATTATAGGATGTGCATTGCTGTGGGGATGAGAAAAGTGTGCTGAGTGGGAAAATATATAAAAAAAAAAATGGACTAGGTCTTATCCATACAGTCTTTGTGAGAGTTTTAATTTCTGAGACAATTTGGTGTAGAATCTGCTCTCTTGATGTGGAGAGTAACACAACATCAATTAACTATGCTAAAGTTTTGAACCAAATTGGTCTCGATTAGTTTTCTAGGGCTACCATAACAAATTATCACAAACTGGGTGGCTTAAAAATAACAGAAATGTATTCTCTCACAGTTCTGGAGGCCTGGAGTCCAAAATGAAGGGTGGGCAGGGTTGGTCCACTTGGGGGAGTACAGGAGAGAATCCATTTCATGCTGTCTCCTAACTTCTGGCAGCTGCCAACGATCCTTCACATTCCTTGGCTTGTAGATGCATCACTTCAACCTCCTCCTTCCTTGTCTTGTGTATCCTCCTGTTCTGTCTGTCAAATCTCCCCCTGCATCACTCTTATAACACCCATTATTAGATTTAGCCCCTACTCAGGTATTCCAGAATGATCTCACCTTGAGATCCTTAACTTGGTTATGTCTGCAAAGACCCATCCTCCAATTCACAGGTCCCAGGGGTTAGGGCGTGGACTATCAGGGGGCCGCTAATCAACCCACTACACCCTGTATTTTACTTTTAAATCCTCAAGTCCAGCTACCAGAGGGGAAGTCCTAGAGACGTGACCTAATTGCTTTCACAATCTTACTTTCCCAATAAATCCATGAGATCTATAAGAATTATTCCTCCACATTTTACAGGTTAAAATATCAGAGACTCAGATGGTGTACACGATGTATATGGCCAACAGCTCACTACACATAAGAGAGAGAGGTAACAGTCATTCACAACAGAGTCCCTGATTTCTAAATTGTCCAGTTCTAGAGAATTATTAGAATCCAGAGCTGGCGCGTTTTACTGTGTTATTTACTGTCAGAGGCGATGAAAGTGGCACCAAGCCAAAAGAACATTCTGGTTGCTCTGCAAACTCTCTTCACTTCTCCCTTTAATGTTCATCTCCAACACTCCCCACCATGCAGTCCAAATGATCATTTCTTCAAAGATCTGAGAACAGCTATCATTTGTTTGAAGTATTCATGTCTTCAACCTCCTCTTTGAGGTTATTAACCTTTCCTGATAGTGTCTGGTTCCGTTGGTTGGGATAGCAGGCTCTCCACCTCGGGTTCTATCTTTCCTGAGGGAGCCTGTGGACTTGGGAAACCTTGGGAGGCTCCACTGGGTTGGGTGCATGCCAGCATCATGAAAGGTGGAGATTTTCTGCATGAAGAGTAGCTCCCAGAGGAACCTTAAAACACAAATGTCTTTCAACTACTCTGTTTCCCATTGCTGTGATGGTCCATGCTTCCTGATGAGTAACAGGAATGTTATTGGGAGAGAAGGAAGGCAGGAATCTGCAAGGGGGCACCCATCCTCAGCTTAGAAGTGTTTGTCCTTGGGAAATCCCCAAAATAATCAGATCAGGGCTGAAGAAAGGAAAAACACACCCTTTGGCATCCAGGAACTGATCTGACACTCACAGCTAAGCATAAACAATATCACAGAACATGCACATCAAACAAGATCAAGATCACTCTGACACCATGATACAGTAAGACAAAAACAAGGTTACTGTGAAACCCACAAAATACCAAACAGCCATCTCTCTCAGATAAAATAAATGGCTACTTCTTTTTTTTTTTAGGAGATTAGCCCTGAGCTAACTGCTGCCAATCCTCCTCTTTTTTTGCTGAGGAAGACTGGCCCTGAGCTAACATCCATGCACATCTTCCACTGCTTTATATGTGAGACGCCTTCCACAGCATGGCTTGATGAGCAGTGTGTAGATCCACACCTGGGATCCGAACCAGCGAACCCCGGGCCGCTGAAGTGGAATGTGTGCACTTAACTGCTGTGCCACCAGGCGGAAATGACTACTTCTTTAACAGTTATAGCTTTAGTCTGCCCTCCCTATAGATAAGATTTATTTAAATGCCCAATGATAGTATTGTTCCCATTTTCTGACAACATCCAATCCAAAGCAAACCTCCGTTTTTCTCAGATACCCTCTTACTGAGACGCCCCATGGTGAGCATTCTTTGTCTCTGCAACGAGTAACCCACCCACTTGTTCAATTTCAGGTGCGTTCCTGATGGTCTTTGGCTGAAGAACACGGACAGGTCCCTTCAGCTTGCTGATGTCTCTGTTGCTGCTCATAGCCCTCCCTCTTCCTTTCTGCGTTGGTGTATTAAACTGCAAAACAACTTGCATCCCCTGTAGCCAATAAAAGAAGGGAGATAAAAATTCAAATTCTTACTACGCTCAAAGGACAACAAGAGATCATAAATTACCCTAAATAAACAGGAATGTCATTTGTAACATAAAATATCAACTGAACTCATGCAAATTTGAGATTTTCTATGCATCTTTCCAAAATTCTTAAAGTACTGTCATTTTAACCTTCTTTAATCACCTTGGTTGCTTTCCTCTGAGTGAATTCAATTTACTATATCCATTTTAAACTGCAGTAGCTTGACCTCAGCACAATGGTCCAAGTTTGATCTGAACAGAGAAAAACAACAGAATTATTCCCTTCCACACTCTGATGTCTATACCTCTACTCAGTTGCCTAAATTTGAATTTGCTTTCTTGAGAACCACATTACACTATGGCCTTCTCTTGAGTACGCTATCATCTGATTTTTCTAAGTCATTTTATGAAATGCTACATCTCTCTTCAATTGCATTTGTGTGTTTGAGTCATTTATTTAACCAAGTGCAGACCTTACAAGTCCTTAATCAATTTTTTCAATTAGATTCAGACTATGTCTTAGTCCATTCAGGCTGCTGTAATAGAATACCATAGACTGGATGGCTTAAACAACAAACATGTATTTCTCCCACTTCTGGAGGCAAGAAGTCTGTAATCAGGGTGCCAACATGCTCAGGTTCTTGGTGAGGGCCCTCTTCCTGGTTTACGGATGGCCACTTTCTTGACATATACTCACATGGCAGAGATAGAGGGCTCTGGTTTCTTCGCCCCCTTGTAAAGGCAGCAAGCCCTTCATAGGGGCTCAGATCTCATGACCTCATCGAAATCTAATTACCTTCCAAAAGCCCCACCTCCAAATACCATCACAGTGGAGATCTGTGAGGGGGCACAAACAGTCAGTCTGAGCACCATCAATCTGCTGTGATTTACAATGCAAATCCAGATGACAGACTAGCCGTAAAATAATAGAATATTTTTGATTCACCAGAATAGGTTGTAAAAGTGAATGAACAAAGCCCAGCAAAAGTAGGCACCCCAGGGGCCGGCCCAAGGCCCAGTGGTTAAGTTCCCACGCTCCACTTCAGTGGCCCAGGGCTTCACTGGTTCTGATCCTGGGCGAGGACATAGCACCACTCATCAAGCCATGCTGAGGTGGCGTCTCACATGCCACAACTAGAAGGACCCACAACTAAAGAGATATACAACTATATACTGGGGAGGGATTTGGGGAGAAAAATCAGAAAAAAAAAAGTAAGCACCCCAAAATCCAGGCTCCCAAGATATCTGTATATGGAATTTATAGTCAATGGGACCTATATAGGGCTCAAATAATAATAAACTAGCATCTTTTCATAGTTCCCTTAACATACTCAATTATGAAATACTTTGTTGTATCCAGTCCCCACTTATTCCTTAGGAAAATGAAATTGGTTCTTGATTGCTAGCAGCATGTGAATGCACTTGAGAAGGCAGGACTCAAAAAAGCCTCTTCATTTCCCACGGACAGATCATCACCGTGCCCCCTTTGGCACGAGAAAGATGGGCAAACTGAAAAACTGCTTCCCACCCCAGGCAACTTCAAACCTCTGTCTCAGCTCTCTGCCTTCACTACTAGTGGAAAATAGCAATAACTGACCTTCAACTCTGATGAAACCTGGTTATCATTTTATGAGCTTCATATAAAAATGTATGAATAAAAACTAGACAGGGATAGTGTAAAGAAGCCCTTCAGAGAAGTCTTTGGCCATATGAAATGGGTCACAGAAACTGCCCCCCTCATGAAACAACTCTCTCCAAGTCTACAACTAGAAAGGGCACCCACTTCCTTGGGTGAGACTTGGCCTTTTATAGAAAAGCAACTTTTCTTGGGTGGTGTACCTGGTATACTGAGTACCCCAACCCAAATCAAAAGTTATTCATGGCAGACATACAACTAAAATGCACCAGCTTCAGTTTTTCTGAGGTTTGTTCTTTAGAGTAAAAATTTAGCTAAATTAAATTATATTTCAGTTAAGAACAAGAAACCTAACATTTATGGGATTTTTCTAAATTATAAATATTCATTAGTCTTCTATTACAGAAGGCAGAGAAAGATATTTAAAGAGGGAACAAGAAAGACGGAGACATCCAGGTGGGAGAGGCATGTAGGGTGAAGTCAGGTGGGTGGAGGAGCAAGGGATCCACAAGATGCAGGGACAGAGGAGTGTTTAGGGGACGAGCAGCAAGAGAGTAAAATGGCAAAGCAGAGTAAATGGGGAAGTAGGCCTGCGGAGAAGGAAATCTCCTGCATCTTCCCCGATGCTGGCAGCTGCCCAAGGAGGCCCTGAGGTCCATGTGCCCTCCGTCTGCCTTGTCATATGGGGGGCTCACTGGGCCACATTCACGGATCCAGGACTGCATGGTTCTCCAGCCATCTGCCGACCTTCACTTAATCAAAGTATCTCCTTCATATTCTTTTGGAGCCAATAGCAATCTTCCTGACTGATCTAGAGTTTGCAAGTGGCCTGTCATATTCCAAGTAGTTTCCTCTTCAAAGATGGGCTCTTTTCCCATTGGAGGAAAGACACTTTACTCTGGGATAGTCTCTTTGACGTTAGCACATTGGATAATATGTTTTTCTTGGATTATGTAATTTTTAAAATATTTACCACACATTGATTCTGCAGCCAACGAAACATTTTGAACAGTGCCAAGTGTCCCCATATGATATAGACTTTTCCCTCCGGCTTTTCATTTTTATGTTTTGCCTGCTTAATTCTGTTTTCTGAAAGATCCCTGTTTTCTCTCCTTCCTGGATTAATACTGTATAATTGTCAAAGAGAAGCCATAAAGGTCTTCATTAATTGGATTACATTCCTATTAAATGTTGCCCCTGAAGATTTCTAAAATGCTATTTTCACAATTATGAGTGTAAATAAGAAAGGGACACATAATGGACATGTAATTTTAGAAAGATGGCTGGACGAAATTAATTCAAGTATCAGTTGAGGTCAGCAGATCCTACCCTTGATTGAGACAATATATGTACTATGAGTATTGGATAATTGCTTGAATTATAATAATAAATTTACATTTTAGAAGGATCTACTGGTTTAAAATGATTTGCAATGGACCTTAAAATGTCCAAATTTCTATGCATATGTGTTTAAAGTTGAGTTGATTCATTTGAGGCAAGTATTTGGAAAGACACTTATTAAATTTACTGGTTTTAATGGCAAAAGTACTCCAAATAAAAAGACGGAAGAATAGTCACCAAAATGTTGAGGGCAATTATTTGATTATCTTCTTCTTTGTGCTTTTCTGTACTTTGAATTTTTAACAGTAAATATATTTTATTTTGTAGTCAGAAAAAGGTTACTTTAAATTATTTAAAACTACTAAAAGAAAAAAATTTTATGTGTTTAAAAATCTTTCAATATATTGAGAACTTGTTTCTTCAGCAGGCAAAAGAATATAGAAAATGCAATTAAAGTAACAATCTTCAGACGTAAGAAAGAAGACTTTCTGGTTCCCAAGGATCTTCTGAGAAGCTTTCTGGTTTAAACAGATAAGTCTCACCAAATCTTTAAATATTTTCATTGTCGCAATAGAACTGTTAGCTCACTTTCCAAGCACATTCTAAATCAAAAGTAACCTTTTCTTTTTTATGCTTTTTGGTAAGGAAGATTGGCCGTGAGTTAACGTCTGTTGTCAATCTTCCTCTTTTTTTTCCTCTCCCTAAACCCCCAGCAGATAGTTATATATCCTAGTTGGAAGTCATTCTAGTTCTTCTATGTGGGATGTCACCACAGTATGGCCTGATGAGCAGTGCGAGGTCCGCGCCCAGGATCCAAACCAGCAAACCCCAGGCTGGTGAAGTGGAGCACATGAACTTAACCACCTGGCCACCAGGCTGGCCCCCAAAGTAACCTGCTTTTAATGAAGCTCTTATTTACCAAAAGCTTAAAACACTTGAATTGATAGATCTTCATTATCTTTTATTTCCTCTCACCTACTCCTTTGCCCATAAAATTGTGATCTTTCTGAGATTTATAATACTTATATAAAAACAAATGCTGGCACTAGTTAAAGCTTAAATAAAGTCACCACTGAGACAAATAAGCTCTAATTATTAAGTCAATCTTAATTATTGTTAGACTCGATTAGACATGGAAAGCCTTACTACCAAGTGTGGGAAATGTGAAGCCAGAAGGAACAGATATGCTGCATGAATGAACCATAACAGTAATGGTAGTAGCAGCTAGTATTTATGGAGTTGTTGCTACATGCCAGTCACTGTTCAGAATGCATTACCTGTATTAACTTACTCACAGAGCAGCCCTATGAGATATACTCAATTGTAAATCTCACTTAGAGGGAAGAATAGAAGCAAAGTGCTGTCAAATAACCTGCCCAAAGCTACACAGTGACACAATCCACAGACTCTGGGTGAAACCCAAGCAGCCTGGCCCTGGAGCCCACACTCTTGTTCGCTCTGCTCAACAATTTCTCAAAAGTCGAGAGGCTAAACTTAGAGCAGTTAAACTTGATTGGGTACCAGCACATCAGCAGGTAAGTTCTGAACCTTTTCATTTCTCGCCTTGGAAATAAAACCAAGGAGAATTAAATAACAAAGAAGATCAGGGGAAAAAAACCCTCACTAACTACGCCTTCGGTAAAATTAAGACAAAGATAAAACCCACAATCTCCAAATTATATGTAAGCATGGTCCAAGCAACTGAAACCAACAGAAATGATGTGGGAAGCCATAACAATGGGCTAGTGCCCAAGGGAAGACCAGAATGAGAGGCTCATGGCAGTGAAAATGCTGGCATCCATAGAGAGGGTCCCCCAGGGGAGGGGATGAGTCAGAACACAGCATTTAGGGAGGCCTGGGAGAGGTCCCCATGGTCTGCAAGCAGCCACAGAGAGGCAGATGTCAGAAATCCCCGTCCCTGAAAAAGAAGGGAGAACATAGGCAGGCATCGGCTGCATCCCTCAGGAACATAGATAGCTCAGGGATGGAGGAAAGAACCATCTGAACCAGAGTAAGATCAGAGAGTCAGGAAGTCTGGCTTCAGAGATGGCTCATAATAAATAAACTGTATACCATTAGAGCCACAGAGGACCATGAGTTGTGAGTTGAAAAGCCAGGGAAACTACATTGGGTCCTCCCCTCCCCTCCATCCAAAACAGCAGAATACACATTCTTCTCAAGTGCACATGAAACATTCTCAAAGACAGACCATAGGGTGGGAAACAAGAGAAGCCTCAATAAATTTAAGAAGATTGATATCATATCAAGCATCTTTTCTGACCATAGTACTATGAAACTAGAAATCAGCTGTAAGGAAAAAGCTGAGAAAGTCACAAATATGTGGAGACTAAACAACAGGCTACTGAACAACCAATGTATCAATTAAGAAACTAAAGGAGAAATTACGAAATATCTGGAGACAAATGAAAATGAAAATACATCATACCACCTCATATGGGATGCAGCAAAAGCTGTCCTAGGAGGGAAACTCATAGCAATACAAGCCGATTTTAACAAACAAGAAAATCTCAAATAAGTACTCTTAAACTACACCTAATTGAATTAGAAAAAGAAGAACAAACAAAGCCCAAAGTCTGCAGAAGGAGAGGAATAATAAAAATTAGACCAGAAATAAATGAAATAGAAACCAAAAAAAAGTGGAAAGTATCAATGAAACTAAGAGCTGGTTCTTTGAGAAGATAAACAAAATTGACAAACCCTTAGCAAAACTCACTAAGAAAAAGGGAGAGAAAGTTCAAATAAATAAAATTAGAAAGATGAGAAATTACAATGGATACTGCAGAAATGCAATGGGTTATAAGAGAATACTATGAAAAACTATACATCAACAAATTGGACAATCTAGAAGAATGGATAAATTCTTAGACTCCTACAACCTCCCAAAACTGAATCAATAAGAAATAGAGAATCTGAATAGACTAATCACAAGTAAAGAGATTGAAACAGTAATCAAAAGCCTTCCAAAAAACAAAATTCCAGGGCCAGATGGCTTTTCTGGAGAGTTCTACCAAACATTCAAAGAAGATTTAATACCTATCCTCTCAAATTGTTCCAAAAAATTGAATACAGAACATTTTCTAACTCATTCTATGAGGTCAACATCATCTTGATGCCCAAACCAGACAAGGACATCACAAAGAAGGAAAATCACAGGCCAACATTGTTGATGAGCATAGATGCAAAAACCCTCAACAAAATATTGGCAAACTAAATACAGCAATACATTAAAACAATCATACAGGGGCTGGCCCAGTTGCGCAGTGGTTAAGTTCGCACATTCTGCTTCTCAGTGTCCTGGGGTTTGTCAGTTCAGATCCCGGGTGTGGACATGGCACCGCTTGGCATGCCATGCTGTGGTAGGCATCCCGCATGTAAAGTAGAGGAAGATGGGCACGGATATTAGCTCAGGGCCAGTCTTCTTCAGCAAAAAGAGGAGGACTGGCAGTAGTCAGCTCAGGGCTAATTTTCCTCAAAAAAAATAAATAAATAAAAATAAAACAATCATACACCATGATCAAGTGGGATTTATACCAGGGACACAGGGATGGTTTGATACCCGCAAATCAATCAATGTGATACACCACTTTAACAAAATGAGGAATAAAAACCACATGATCATCTCAATAGATGCAGAGAAAACATCTGACAAGATCCAACATCCATTCATGATAAAAACTGTCAATAAAATGGGTATAGAAGGAAAGTACCTCAACATAATAAAGGCCATATATGACAAACCCACAGCCAACATCATACACAACAGTGAAAAACTTAAAGTCATCCCTCTGGGAACAGGAACAAGATGATGGTGCCCACTCTCGCCACTCTTATTCAACACAGTAGTGGAGGTTTTGGTCAGAGCAATTAAGCAAGAAAAAGAAATAAAAGGTATCCAAATTAGAAAGTAAGAAATGAAACTCTCACTGTTTGTGGATGATATGATTCTGTATTTAGAAAACCCTAAAGTTTCCATCAGAAAACTATTAGAAATAATTGACAACAACAGCAAAGTTGCAGGGTACAAAATCAACTTACAAAAGTCAGTTGTAATTCTATACTCTCATGAAGAACTAACAGAAAGAGAACTCAAGAATACAATCCAATTTACAATCACAACAGAACGAATAAAATATATAGACATAAATTTAACCAAGGAGGTGAAAGACCTATACAATAAACACTATAAGATATTATTGAAAGAAATCAATGATGACGTAAAGAAATGGAAGGATATTCCACTTACAGGGACTGGAAGAATAAACATATTTAAAATGTCCATATTACCTAATGCAATCTACAGATTCCATGCAATCCCAATCAGAATCCCAGTGACATTCTTCACGGATATAGAACAAAGAATCCTAAAATTCATATGAAGCAACAAAAAGCCCAAACACCTAAAGCAATCCTGAGAAAAAAGAACAAACCTGGAGGTATCACAATCACTGACTTCAATATATACTACAAACCTGTAGTAATCAAAACAGCATGGTACTGGTATAAAAACAGACACACAGACCAATGGAACAGAATTAAAAGCCCATAAACAAAACCACACATCTATGGACAGATAATCTTTGACAAAGGAGCCAAGAACATACACTGGAGAAAGGAAAGTCTCTTCAACAAATGGTGTTGGGAAAACTGGACAGCCACATGCAAAGTAATGAAAGTAGACCATTATCTTATGCCATACACATAAATTAACTCAAAATGGATTAAAAACTTGAAGGTAAAACATGAAACCGTAAAACTCCTAGAAGAAAATATAAACAATACACTCTTTGACATTGCTCATAGGAGCAGCTTTTCAAATGCCACATCTATTCAGGCAAGAGAAACAAAAGGAAAAATAAGCCAAGACTACATCCGACTAAAGAGCTTCTGTAAGGCAAAGGAAACCAGGAACAAAATGAAAAGACAACCTAGGAACTGGGAGAAAATATTTGCAAATCATATATCCAACAAGGAGTTAATCTCCAAAATATATAAAGAACTCACACAACTCAACAACAAAAAAACAAACAACCTGATCAAAAAGTGAGCAGAGAATATGAACAGACATTTTTCCAAAGAAGATATACAGATGGCCAACAGGTACATGAAAAGATGTTCAACATCACTAATTATTAGGGAAATGCAAATTGCAACTACAATGAGATATCACCTTACACCTGTCAGAATGGCTATAATTACCAAGACAAAAGGTAACAAATTTTGGAGAGGATATGCAGAAAAGGGAACCTTCATACACTGCTGGTGGGAATTCAAACTGGTGCAGCCACTGTGGAAAACAGTATGGACAGTTCTCAAAAAATTAAAAATAGAACTACCATATGATCCAGCTATTCCACTCATGAATATTTATCCAAAGAACATGAAATCAACAATTCAAAGAGACTTATGCACCTCTATGTTCATCGCTACATTATTCACAATAGCCAAGACATGGAAGCAACCCAACTGCCCATTAACTGATGAATGGATAAAGAAGATGTGGTTTATATATGCATAACTATACGAAGATGTGGTTTATATATGTTTGTGTGTATATAAATATACATATATATACACAGTGGAATACTACTCAGCCATAAAAAGACAAAATATTCCCGTTTGCCAAGACGTGGATGGACCTTGAGGACATTATAAGTGAAGTAAGGCTGACCGAGAAAGACAAACATCACGTGATTTCCCTCATATGTGGAAGATAAACACATGGATAAAGAGAACAGATTAGTGGTTACCAGAGGGGAAAGGGTTTGGGGGTTGGGCATAAGGAGTAAAGAGGCTCATGTATATGGTGACTGACAATAACGTACAACTGAAATTTCACAATGTTATAAACTCTTATGACCTCAATATAAAAAAAATTTCACTTAATTTTGAGTTTCTCAAATTTTTTCCTAGTATTGATTTGTAATTTCATTCCATTGTGTTTGGAGAATAGACTTTGTATTATTTCTATCCTTTTAAATTTATTGAGGTTTGTTTTATGATCTAGCATGTAATCTGTCCTGGAGAATATTCTATGTCCACTTGTAAAGAACGAATATTCCATTGATAGGTGGAGTGTTCTGTAGATGTCTTTTAGTAGTGTTGTTCCAGTCTTCCTTGTTGATCTTCTGTGTAGTTGTTCAATCGGTTACTGAAAGTGAGGTGTTATGGACTGAACTGCATTCTCCTAAAATAAATATGTAGAAGCCCTAACATCTAATATGATTGTATTTGGAGACAGGGACTTTAAGGACATAATTAAGGTTGGATGTGGTCATAAGGGTGGGGCCCTAACCCAATATGACTGGTGTCCTTATGGGTAAACACAGAGGAAAGGCCATGTGAGGACATGGTGAGAAGGCAGCCATCTGTTAGCCATGGAGAGAGGGTTCGGGAGAAACCAACCCTGCCAGCACCTTGATCTTAGACTTCCAGCCTCCAAAATCGTGAGTAAATCAGTTTCTGTTGTTGAAGCCAGCCAGTGTGGTACTTTCTTACGGCAACCCTAGCAAACGATGCATGTGGCATTGAAGGCTCCCAACTGTTATTGTCGAGTTGCCTGTCTCTCCCTTCTTTGTTGTCAGGGGTTTTTTTTCAGATATTTCGGTGCTCTATTATTAGGTATATGTATGTTTATAATTGTTATATTTTCCTAATTGATGATTTTATCATTATAAAATTACCTTCTTTATCTCTAGTAACATATTTTGCTTTAAAGTCTATTTTGTCTGATACTAGTACAGCCACTCCACCTTTTCTGTGGTTGCTATTTGCATAAGATATCTTTTCCTACCCTTTCACTTTCAATCCATTTGTGTCTTTGAATATAAAACATGTCTCCTATAAACAACGGTTTGGTTGGATCATTTCTTTTAATTCAGTCTGACAATATCTGCATTTTGATTGGATTGCTTAATTCATCCACATTTAATATTATTATAGGTATCGTTGGATTTACAATTGCCTCTACTTTTTCTTTTCTATATATCTTAAGTCCTTCTGTTCATCCTATATAGCTCTATTCCCTTTTCCCTCTTTTTGTTGTACTATTATAATAGTGGATCTATTAATTATATCCATTGTAATATTATAACTATTAATGTTACAAATCCAATAATACATTGTTGTAATTATTCCTTTGCCATCTGTAGTTATCTCCTTAGTCCATTATAGCTTTGCTCCTACTCACCACCTTTGTGTTACTGAATTTTCACAGATTTTCTTGGACAGATGTTTCTTCATTTGTTTTTTGCCCTTAGGACCATTCCCAGGGGCTTTGAATTTTTTTTTTAATAGTGTTCATCAGCTTCACTGAAGAGCAGGTCAACAGATTTCCTCACACTGCCATGCAAGAAGTCAATCTCCTAATTATGACTTTTTAGGAATTTTTAAGCATTTTAACTTCAAATATAAATTGCAAACATTTTGTCTTTAAACTTTATCAAATATTTTAATTTAGCAGAACTAGCTTAGAAGAAAAAAATAAAGATGGCTACAGTAGCATTAAAAAAAATTTGTTCCTGTTCAGGCCAAATGCACAGGTAGCAATGAGTTTAAAATTGTTGATCTGCTGCTTCCAATTAAAGAGAGAAAAATGGAGAGGTTTACCCCTGTCAAAGACGGCAGGTCTATCATATCTGAGCTCTGACACAACTCACCACCCTGGAGAATACAGAAGTTAGCACCTGTAAGCCAACACCTGCTCCTCACGGAGTCTTTGCTGCCTTAAGGACTTTTCTCTGCTGCTGAGTGACAGCTGGAGCACGTGAACTTTTCTGTTATGAGACGTTCCACTAATGCAACTTAGGGACCATTCGCCCGAGCAAAACTTATCTCAGTGCTGTTTCAATCTACAGTTCTTGAAGTGGTGACTCAAATTTTGATAGGCAGATGACAAGCAAAGCTTTATGTTGAACAATATCTAGGGATTTTTTCCATCCGTAGAATAACAGAGATGGGGAAATAAAGAATTATATTTAGTATCACTACCAACCATATCCTGGGCATTTAAGGATTTGGCTCTGGAGCAGAGGACATTTAATTAGGCAAAAATACCTTAATAAGCTGCATGAAGGATGAGAAATGAAGCCCCCAAAGCATAGATTTTAGTGTCAGAAAATAGAAAGATAAACTGCTCCTCAAGAGAAATGAAAAGGAGCTTGAGGATGAAGGAGCGTATAGAAATGAGCAGAGGAGAGGGGAACGAAAGAAATAAAGATGACTGGAGACTTGTGCAAAAATATTATCTGGCAAGAAATTTCCAGGGCAGGGACGCAGGGACGGCTGAACACTTAAGACAATAGGAGCATCCACTAGCCGACATTTACATGTTTGTTCCCTGGTGCTGTGAAGGACCCGCCCCCCCCCCCCCCCCCCCCCCCCGCCCCCGCCACCTCCCCAGCGTTCGTTTCAACACTCCACGAAGTCGGCAGTTGGCAAAGGCCCCTGAAGTGTGGTGTTTTGAATAACACAAACAAAAAGGCTGCGACCCATGTCTGGGTTGGACAGAGCAGAGACTGGATGAGCTGCTTATGATGCGGGGTCGGTGAGCCAAGGAGTCGAAAGAAAGATTTCTTAGACTCTCAAGATCTGGCAGTAGTGCTCTTTTATTTAGAAAATAGTGTGGAATAGCATGGGGAACAGGACCCATGGGCAGGCGGAGCTGGTGCGTGGGGACAGGACCCACGGGCAGTCAGAGCTCCTGCTGCTGCCGCATGGGGACAGGACCCATGGGCAGTCAGAGCTGGTGCGTGGGGACAGGACCCATGGGCGGTCAGAGCTCCTGCTGCTGGCCCGAGTTGAGGGTTAGGGCTAAATTTAAGGCATAGGTATATGATTCATCTCTTTACAAGACAAAGGAAAGAACATGAAAAAAAAGTTAAAATGGTATCAGTGCAGGTGGGGTCTGGTCATTGGGTGATCCCATGACTTTTAGACAAGAATCAAATCGGATTAAGTAAAGGTTAGAAAGGTTAGACGCCACCACCCTAAACCAGTTACATGAGATTGCCAGACAGCAACCAACTTAAGTTCTTGCCTTCCCCATTAAGAGTTTCTAGAGATAAGACCACTCCCCCTTCTTCCTGGCACAGAGAGGGAGGCATCTTCACAGATAGAGGTTTCCCTTAGAAATGTAAATGTTTCCCAACAAAGGGGCAAACAAATTCCACTCCTTGGAGCCTGAATCTCATCTGTAGTTTTAAAACTAACCAGCCTAAAAATCCTCATCACTTAGACCTGAGTGAGATTGGTGTCCAGCAGGAACAGGAAGTTTGTGACTGCAAGAATACAAGACCCCCACTCTGTCACAGAAATCTTGAGGGGATAGTCATTTCTCACTGTGTGAGGTGGAGAGGTTTCAGCCAATTAAATCTCAGTAAAGGGGAAAGATACTTGAGAACTTGGTTTCAATGTTTTAATAGAATTAACTATTCTTGTGAGATTCAACCTTTGAATATGTTCCCAAGATTATAAATGGGTTAAAGACCAAAAGTTTTACTCTAATTCAGAATTAATTTCCATATTTAAAAAATCATATATAGGTCACCAATTCCTAGGGCAAACACAAAAGCCAGTTTAACCTATAATGTAACTGAACTGTTCATTAATTACCCCGTAAACCATCCACCATAAAAAAACAAAAAAGAAAATTAAAAAAGAGAAAACAAGAAAAACGCCAGAGTTTCTATGAGAAAAATGCCCTCAAGGTATTTCATCGGTTTGCTTCGTTGTTACTTTGATTATTAGTCAACGAGTTCAAAACAAAAGCAAATAATGAAATGTGAATCACTTCTGGGATTCTGGTTTTTAGTGACCCCTGGCTTAAAACCATCACCCAGAGAAGTTCCTAAAGCATTTTCCACTTCTAATGCTTTAAGTTGCGCTTGCTCATGGGAACCAAGGTAGAACACTGCCAGATGCCAAATCGTAGAACCGGTGGAAACCAGAAGGGTCCAAGATGTCGATGGGGTGCCATGCACAAAAGGAAACGTCTGCAAAAGGTGCCATGCGTAAGAAGGGAAGATCTGCGCATGCCCCAAATGCCCCCACCCTGAGCAATGATGCGGAGACACCTCCCCCTTCACATCCCAGAAGAAACTTGCTCAAAACCCAAAGGGACTTTGGAGAGAAGGTGCTTTAGAGCATGCGCTCTGCCTCCTCCATTCACTAATCAATAAACAAAGTTTCTGCTCTGCGGTTCCGAACCCAGTCTTGTTCTGTTGGTGGGAGCAACTCCAGGCAAAAGGACCAACTTGCAGGTCACTGATCTCTTAGGGCTCGGTAACAAGACTAGCATGCTATGTATCATTTTCAACAATTCAGGCTAACCACAGAACCAAATTTTTCGTGACACCATGAACTCAGAATTATTAGTTGTAGTTTGATATTAATATTTTCGTTTCAGTTTTCTTTCTATGAAAATGTTTTAAAATAAATTTATGAATGGCAAAAGAGGAAATAAATTCATCTCAAAATTTTTATTTTTTTTTAAATGTTGACCTAGTACTTAGATCTTTTGCCCCTACTCATGCATCCCAGATAAACCTGTGTTGTTGTTACACAGTCCCCTGAATCCTAACTTGATACGAAGAGTCTAGTGGTTTGTTTTGCTTTAACTGGCCCTTCTCTGTGAAATTAAGAAGGAATCCACTCCAAAACCCATCCATACTTCTATCTCCCTTATAACTTCTTTGCCAACTGGCTATCTGACCTTTAAAATTATGAGTGTTTCCTACATAGTTTGAACTTTGATCATGATTTGCTTGTAGAATGCTCTTTTGGCTAAAATCGAGATAGTTAACACAATTTGGCCTGGATTTTGTCAAGTCCAGAGTCCTTTTTAGTTCATTGTAGGATGAACTGGGAAATAAGAGTTTCATCCTTGAAATAGCCACAAAGAGGCGCCATAGCCTTTTGGAGTTAGCAGCCAAGGGCAATTTCTAGGGGTACAAGCTACTTGCAGTTCTCATGTTGTCCACCCACACTTCATATCCCACTTTGTAAAAAGTTTCACAATCCATTTTACCAGTGGTTGTATCATTTTCTCTCACCCTACAACAAATAGTTGTTCATTGTTCTTTTATTCATGACCTAAATACTAATGAAGGTAAGATAATAATTACAAAAGCTTGTATTTATTATTTACTGTCTTCCAAATATTGTACTTACATGCATTACATTCAGTCCTTGTCACAGGCTAAAGTTAAGTACACGTTATCTCATTTTATGGACGAGTACTCTAAGGCTCAGAGAGGTTGGAGACCGTCACAGGATGTGAGCACACGCACACTCTCCCTCACTCTGCACACTGCCTCCCTGGGGACTGCGGAAGCATGGAACTGTGGGAAAGCAAACCCATCATGGAGTATGGTTTCTGTTTCAAGGGGCCCATGGACAAAAACAAAAGGTTTTTTTACCACCCTGAATAGTAGACTAATTACTTCTGAGCTGCACAAATTTTAGCTTTTCTCATCAAAAACAAAGAAGGAACACTAACAAAGCAGGTCAGTGAGAGGACAAAAGGTACAGATAGCTAGAGATAGAGAGACAGATATCCACTGATAAAAGGCAGAGGGAGGACAGGGATAAATTTGCTGGAAAACCCCATCACAATTCCCTTAATGCCAAGAATTTTTTACAGATCCTCAGATAGAATATTAATTATGAATAATTAGCAGGTGTTTAAGCTGATAGGCATGGGAAAATATAACTTTTATTCTAATTAGTGCCAAGGAAGTGTAAAAAAATAAGTCAAATGCCCTCACATTTTTCTTAAAACACCAATTCTAGACTTCAGTCCAAGGTTCGCAGCATGATTACAAACGTGCTAGCCCCAGGGCTTTAGAACTTCAGTGAGAATTTGTTTTTTGTTTTTCTAAAGCTTTCAGGTTCTGAGAAATGTTGCTTAAGAAGGCCCTCAGAGGAGCTGGCAGGACTGCAGATCTTGAGCTGCTGTTTAAGAACAGTTTTCTCGAAACCTGACAAATTATGTAAACTAGATACTAGAAAAAGAGGTGAATACCAACAAAGCTGAATTCCAACCTCAGAAGAATCTTCTTTCAAACACGTTCGTGATAAGAGAAAGCTGTGAGTCCAGTGCTGTGAGGAGGGTCAAACATTGCAGCCTCGTGCTCACCTGGAAGAAGTAAGGGAGGTGAGGCATTTGCAGGCCTGCTGTGTTTTCCCAGGACCCTTCCATCAGAACCACTCAAGCCATTTGTTAAGCGTGCATATGCCCTTGGGCTCCTCTTCAGATCTACTCTACCAGAATCTCTTGGCAAATCTGCTTTTTTGACAAGTTCCCCAGGTTACACTTTTGCACACTAAAGATTGAAAAACACTGGCAGTGAGGTACTCTGTTTTACTGACAGCACAGTGGGCAGCCTCTGATAGGAATGAGAAGCACCCCAACGTCCCCTGCTCTGATTAGCCATTACTGCTCCTCTGGCCTAGCTACATCTTGCTTTCTAGGAGCTGGGCCTGGAACAGCCTGGAAATTTTCAAGAACGATTCATAAATTCATTATTGCTGTTATTGTTATGTAACTCTAGTTTGCATCACCCCAGAGGAACTACATGCCCAGCCCCAAGTGTCAGTAGCTCCCAGGCCCCTCTCTGAGGCCCTTCCTCCTTTAACGACAAACTGATATAATGGGGTTCAGTCTCAGGCGAATGCAGCCTCTTCTATATCTGGCTCTCAGACACCGTCCAGGAGGCCCAAGCATATTGGATCCTTAGCCTGCCTTGACTGTGCCATGATCTGAAAATCGAGTATTCTGGGTGATTCCCCCCTAACAAGCTGCTCATGAGAACCCACAAAGGCAGAACCTTATCTCCAAAACTTGCCCCAATGAGACAGCTCCCTCTGAACCCCTAGTTGGAATGAAGCAGTGCCATTGGTGCCAGTGGTGATATAAAGAGATGATTGTTATTCAGCATCCCTTTCCTCTGTCTGACAAAATAACCTGCAGTGATAACCACACACTGAAACAAAAAATAATCATGGCTAAAAAAGAAATGCAGGGGCCAGCCCCATGGCCGAGTGGTTAAGTTTGCCTGCTCTGCTTCGGCGGCCCAGGGTTTCACCGATTTGGTTCCTGGGCGCAGACATGGCTTATGCTTGAGGTACCATAGGACTGTATATCTTTGCATACTTTTAAAAGCTGATGCCTGAGGGTCTAGCTTCTAGTCAGCCTGAATCTAAGTGCTGAGATCCTCCCCTTAGTGATGCTGGTGGGTCTTGGCAAATCCTCAAGTACTGGGAGCTATTAAAAATATGATAGGATGCTTGGACAGCCACAGAGGTTTGACAGACAACCAAGAGCTAAGGCAAGGTTAAACAATATTCATCTCCTACACAAAGCCACTACTTCAAGACTGAGAGAGGTGGTTGTTTCATCTATTGTATAGAAACCAACACAGAGTTAAGCAAAATGAAGAAACAAAGGAATATGTTCCAAATGAAAGAACAAGATAAAACCTCAGGAAAAAACTGTAATGAAATGGAAATAAGTAAGTGCCCTGATAAAGAGTTGAAAGTAATGGTCAAAAAGATGCTCACTGAACTGGGAAGAAGAATGGATGAATACAATGAGAACTTTAACATAGAAATGGAAAATATGAGTACTAAATAGAAGTCACTGAAAAGTAACTGAACTGAAAAATACACTAGAGGGGTTCAACAGCAGACTAGATAAAGTAGAAGAAAAGATTCTTTAATTCAAAGACAATGCAGTAGAACTCAACCAATCAGAACAGCAAAAAGAAAAAAGAATGAGAAAAAGTGAAGATAGCTTAAAGGACTTATGGGACAACATCAAACAGACTAACATTCACATCATAGAGCTCCCAGAAGGGGAAGAGACAGAACGGGGCAAGAAATTATTTTAAGAAATAAAGGCTAAAAACTTCTCTAACCTGGAGAAGGAAACAGACATCCAGATCCAGGGAGCACATACAGTTCCAAATAAGAGAAACCCAAAGAGACCCACACCAAGACACATTATAATTAAAATCACAAGTTAAAGACAAGGAGAAAATATTAAAAGCAGCAAGAGAAAAACAATTTATTATATACAAGGGAACTCCCATTAGACTAACAGCACATCTTTCACCAGAAACTTTGCAGGCCAGAAAGGAGTGGCACAATATATTCAAAGTGCTGCAAGAAAAAAACTTCCAACCAAGAATACTCTACAGTCAGAGTTATCATTCAGACTTGAAGGAGAGAGAAAGAGTTTTCCAGATTGGTAAAAGCTAAAGGAGTTCATTTTCATTAAACCAGTCTTACAAGAAATGTTAAAGGAGACTTCTCTAAGCTGAAAAGAAAGGGTGCTAATTAGTAACAAGAACACATATGAAAGAATAAATCTCACTGGAAAGTAAATATACAGTAAAGGTAGCAGATTAATCACTTATAAAGCTAGTGTGAAAGTTAAAAGACAAAGGTAAAAATAACTATAATTATAATAATTAGTTAAGGAATACATAAAATAAAAAGATGCAAAATGTGACATCATAAACATAGAATGTGGTAGGGGAGTAATAATGTTGAGCTTTACAATGGGATTAAACTTAAGTTGTTATCAACTGAAAATAGACTATTATAGATATAAGTTGTTATATGTATGTCTCATGATAACCACAAAGCAAAAGCCTGTAATAAGTCAAAAAAGATTAAAAGAAAGCAATATAAGTGTATGACTAAAGAATGTCATCAAACCACAAAGGAAGAGAGCAAGAGAAAAAAGAAAGGAAGAGAGATAAAATACAAAAACAGAAAACAATTAACAAAATGACAATAAGCACATACCTATTAATCATTACTTTAAATTTAAATGGACTCAAATCTCTAATGAAAAGACATAGAGTGGCTGAATGAAGCCCATCTATGTGCTGCCTACAAGAGACTCGCTTTAGATTTGAGGACACACACACAGACTGAAAGTGAAGGAATGGAAAAAGATATTCCATGCAACCAGAAACCAAAAGGAAACTGGAGTAGCTATACTTATATCAGAGAAAATAGACTTTAATACAAAGACTGTAATAAGAAAGAATGGCATTACATAATGATAAAGAAGTCTATCCAACAAGAAGATGTAACATTTGTAAATATTTATGCACCCAACATAGGCACACCTAAATATATAATACAAATATTAACAGACCTAAAAGGAGAAATAGACAGCAATACAACAAGAGTAGGGGACTTTAATACCCCACTTACATCAATGGATAGGTCATCCAGACAGAAAATAAGTAAGAAAACATTGGTCTTAAATGATGCATTAGACTTGATGGACTTAACCGATATTTATAGAATATTTCATCCAGAAGACACAGAACACACATTCTCCTCAAGTGCATATGGAATATTTATTTTTCAAGATAGATCATATGTCAGGCCATAAAAGAAGTCTTAATAAATTTAAGAGGATTGTAATCATATCAAGCATCTTTTCCAACCACATAGTATGAAACTAGAAATTAATTACACAAAGGAAACTGGAAAAATTCATAAATATGTGGAGGTTAAACAACATGCTACTTAACAACCAAGGGTCAAAGAAGAAGTCAAAAAATACCTTAAGACAAATGAAAATGAAAATGTGACATACCAACATTTATGGGATGCAGCAAAAGCAGTTCTAAGAGGAACATTCATAGTGATAAATGCCTACCTTAGAAACAAGAAAATTCCCAAATAAACAATCTAACTTTATACCTCAAGGAACTAGAAAAAGAACAAATTAAGCCCAAAGTTAGTAGAAGGAAGGAAATAAAGATTAGACAAGAAATAAATGAAATAGAGACTACAAAGACAACAGAAAAGGTCAATGAAACTAAGACCTGGTTCTTTGAAAAGATAAAATTGACAAACTTTTAGCCAGATTCACCAAGAAAAAAAGAGAAAGGATTCAAATAAATAAAATCAGAAATGCTGCTGATATTCTCATGTTCCCAGCCTCAAAGTCTCTCCCAGAATCTCTCTCTTCTTTCTCTCTCTCCTTATCTCTCCCTCTCCCGTCCACCCCCCACACCCCTCTCCCTTCTGTGCCTTTCTGGCAATGCATTCTGCTCCTACACCTGGCACTCTAAAGGGTGCCACCATGGACAACCAGCCACCAAGGGGCTAAGGCCATTCCTGTCCAGACACACTGCCACTCTTCTTCAGGGTTTTGATACCAGCTTAACACAAGGTTGATATGAGGGAAGCCATATTGTAGAAAAGAAACCATATTATAACTTTGAATGACTTCTGATAACTAACCCTGACTCACCAGCTCCTTTGAATCTTTGTTTTAGTTTGCCTAGATAAGTAAGGGTCTGTCTCTGGGGGATTTTCAGGCTCTGTAGATTTTATGGCCCCTCCCAGCTGCAATAAGATGATAACTTTGTTCTTTTGAATTCTCTAGGAATGTGATGACCCCTGGGCAGAGAGTCTATGCTGATAGCCATCATCAGTGACAACTGAAAGATCGGGGTATAAGATGTTGCTCCTATCTCTGATGCATATGCAGTAAAACAAAAGACTATGAGGAACTAAGATCAGATGTCTGCCCCCACCCAGAGACCAGCCCCCTATATAACTGGCCTGTACTCTTTGTTCTGGAAGATGGTTCTTTTGGACATTAGTCAGCCATCTTCCCCCTTGCTAGCAAGCTGTAATAAAAAACTCTTTCTCCTGCCATCTTGCCTCTTGACTATTGGCATGTCTTGCAGTGGGCAGATGACCCCGCTTTGGGTTGTAACAGCTTTGCCACTTCCCAGGAGAATAGGCACAGATTCCTTATGTTCTCAATCCCCCATGTCATCTAGAGGTTGTATTACACGTTTCCATTGCATTCTCAGAGATGCTACTATTCAGGCTCCCTGCAGTTCTTCTCATCATCCATCCCTAGTCTGTGAATATTTATCTAAGTTGGAAAAGGGTACCTGGATTTTATTCATGAGATAATTCTCTTAAATCTAACATTCATGCCTCTAGTTCTTTATAATATAAACACGGATGGCCCAAGAGCTTTTGCAACTCAGAATTGTGGTTTTTTTTCTTTTCTCAATGTTTTGTATTTCTCATCCTTTCCTGGGGCAATGACTGGAGAAGAGCCAAGGGGTACACACAAATAGAAAAACATAACCTTCAATAATTATTTTACACACACATTCCCACTTACACACCAAACTATAGGTACTCTTTCCCAAACTCAGAAAATTAATCTTTGTATAATTCTAGAAGAACATCTCTTGGCAAGATCTATGGAACTGTTCAATAGCAAATAGCTAATAGGAAATGTATCGACCCCATTAGTAGATATTTTCACTGGAGCCCAAATAATTCACTCACTACTCAAAGATATCTATCCAGAAATAGAAGAGATATCAAGAGAAGAGTATTCTCTCAGTGATATTTTCTCCTGCTTCTAAATAATTTAAAGCAACTTTGAAAATAGACACTACCCCTGGGACAGCAAGAGCCAACCTGTTTTAAACAAGTTGCTTATATTCTCCTTTGGATGTCTGTGCAAGAATACACTAAACATGGGAAATTAAGGAAACTTTTTTTACAGGATTGACCCCTACGCTACAGATGTAGGTAAAGTTAATAACAAGAGAATGACTCTTAAAGGCTGAAGATGTGGCTGGGAGTGAGAGCTCCTGCACCCATTCCCCTTCAGCCTCAGTTACTCTGTTGAGAGCAACATCACCTCTCGTCTTCCTCAAAAGATAGGGAAAAGTTTCCCTTCGGTTGTGGATAGATAATCTTCACATTTCGATGATGGAATGCTTAAAGTAAAAATTCTGTACTTGACTCAAAGATTGGATATTAAGAAGATACCCATGAGGAGAAGAGCCAAGATGGCGCCGTGAGTAGTCCTCTTTGTCTCTCGCCCTTCGAGTCTACAATTATTTGGACACTTATCGCTTGACAAAGGATATCCAGACAGCATCTCAGGACGTCTGAGACACCCACGCGACTATACATCGGAAGGCGGATGGACTTTCCTCCGGGAGGATGTGGAAATAGGTGAGGGCTCTCCGACCCCGACGGGCAGCCTGGTACCCGCAAGCGGCTTTCTTCCAACGGACGCCCCCAGAGGATCCACGCACGTCTAGGGCAGGAGCGAGAACACAACAGAGGAGCGACGGTGGAAACAGGTGACCAGAACCCTACCTAAACCCCCTGCAATTACTCCTAAACGCAGAGGGAAACTTTGGAGTTGCACACCTGAGCCCGCGGGGAGAGTCTCTCCCCGCCATTGGCGGGGAGACCCAGCCTGGTGCTCGGGGCGCCCGGAGGGTCCCAGAGAGAGACACGGAGGGCACGGAGATCTCCCAGCTGCCGTTGCCCGCCCCGTGGGACTAGGGATTGCCGGAGATCTCGGAGAGGACCGGGGCTGGGGGAAGTTTCAAAGGCCGGTTCTGCGACCCGGAGGGGAAGCGCCGGAGCTCCGCCCGGGCAGCAGACAAAACTCTCTGTCTGCCGTTAGCAGAGGGGCCACGCTGAACATTCACAGCTCCGGGAGAGGCCTGGAGAGAATCCCTGAGGGCGGGGCGACCCCCAGCTGCCGTTGCCCACCCCGTGAGGCTAGGGATTGCTGGAGATCTCAGAGAGGACTGGGGCTGGAGAGAGTTCCAGAGACCCAGCTTAGTAGCCTAGGGGGAAACCCTACAGGCTCACAACAGCCTTAGGGAAAGCCTCTGCACAGCACCAGTAGAAGGCACCCAGCTGCCAGCCACAAGGCTGGAAGACCCCAGGGCAAAAGCAGCATAGCTAGGTGTACTAACCACAGACTGTAGAAGATGCCAATAGCTCTCCTGCGACCTATAGAGGACAAGTGAGATTTGGTGGGTGCCGACAGCAACGGAGCGACAAATATAAGTGATCCCACCCCTGGCTGCTGGAAAAGCCCATAACACCATTGCAGACCCCAAGGAGAGAGCACATCTAGGTGGGCTGCAACAGTAGGCACCTGCAGCCTGAAGCCCCCCTGTGACGGCCCCCACGGCAGAGGAGGGAATCCAAAGGGCCACTGTGGCTACGAAGAGGGGCCCAGGCCCAGTTAGCACCTACGGACAGGAATCCTGGTTGGTGAAATATAAACAGCTGCTCCTCCCACCGCAGCAGCTGAAACAAGTGAAAGGAGCAACTAAACTCTATTTCCATGCGGAGGCACAAATCAACAACATCAAGCAATATGAAAAAATACATTAAATCTCCAGAACAGAAAGAAAGCAACAAATACACAGAAAACAATCCCAAAGAAAATGAGATGTATAACCTAAATGACGATGACTTCAAAACAGCCATCATTAAGATTCTCAATGAGTTAAGAGAGAATTCTGACCGACAACTCAACGAGTTCAGGAGCTATGTCACAAAAGAGTTTGATACGATAAAGAAGAACCAAACAGAAATATTGGAAATGAAGAACACAATAGAGGAGATTAAGAAAAATCTAGATGCTCTGAACAGTAGGGCCGATAATATGGAGGAAAGAATTAGCAATTTGGAAGATGGCAATATAGAATTGTTGCAGGCAGAGGAGGAGAGAGAAGCAAGACTTAAAAGAAATGAAGAAACTCTCCGAGAATTATCAGACACAATTAGGAGATGCAACGTAAGGATTATAGGTATACCAGAGGGAGAAGAGAAGGAGAAAGGGGCAGAAAACCTATTCAAAGAAATAATGGCTGAGAACTTCCCAAATCTGGTGAGGGAGATGGATCTTCAGGTGACAGAAGCCAATAGATCTCCAAACTTTATCAATGCAAGAAGACCAACTCCACGGCATATAGTAGTGAAGCTAGCAAAAGTCAACGACAAGGAGAAAATATTAAGGACAGCCAGGCAAAAGAAACTAACCTACAAAGGAACCCCCATCAGGCTATCAGCAGATTTCTCAGCAGAAACTTTACAGGCTAGAAGAGAGTGGAATGATATATTCAAAAATCTGAAGGACAAAAATCTACAGCCGAGAATTCTCTACCCAGCGAAAATATCCTTCAAATACGATGGAGAAATAAAAACTTTCCCAGATAAACAAAAATTAAGGGAGTTCATTGCCACAAAACCTCCTCTTCAGGAAATCCTCAGGAAAACCCTCATTCCTGAAAAATCCAAAAAAGGAAAGGGGCTACAAAACCAAGAGCAGAGGAGATAAGTAGAAGGACAACAACAGAGAGTAGCAGCTCTACATCAGAACAGATTAAACCATGGGACGAGAAACAAAGGAAACTGAAAAAAACCGGAAAACAAGACACAAAATGGGAGTGGTAGGCCCCCACGTCTCAATAATCACTCTAAATGTAAATGGATTGAACTCCCCAATCAAAAGACACAGAGTGGCAGGATGGATCAAAGAACAAGATCCAACAATATGCTGCCTCCAGGAAACACACCTCAGCCCCAAAGACAAACACAGACTCAGAGTGAAGGGATGGAGAACAATACTCCAAGCTAATAATGAACAAAAGAAAGCAGGTGTCGCTATACTAATATCAGACAAGGTAGATTTCAAAGCAAAACAGATAAAGAAAGATAAAGAGGGACAGTATATAATGATAAAAGGGACTCTCCACCAAGAAGACATAACACTTATAAATATATACGCACCCAACACAGGAGCACCAAAATTTGTAAAGCAACTCTTAATAGAACTAAAAGAAGACATCAACAACAATACAATAATAGTAGGGGACCTCAACACACCATTAACACCAATGGACAGAACATCCAGACAGAAAATCAACAAGGAAATAATAGAATTAAATGAAAAATTAGACCAGATGGACTTAATAGATATATATAGAACACTTCATCCAAAAACAGCAGGTTACACATTCTTCTCAAGTGCACATGGAACATTCTCAAGGATTGACCATATTTTGGGAACCAAAGCAAACATCAATAAATACAAGAGAGTTGAAATAATATCAAGCATCTTTTCTGATCATAACGCTATTAAACTAGAAATCAACTACAAGAAAAAAGCAGAGAAAGGTGCAAAAATGTGGAGACTAAACAACACGCTTCTCAACAAACAATGGATCATTGAAGAAATTAAAGAAGAAATCAAATATTATCTGGAGACAAATGAAAATGAGAACACGACATACCAAATCATTTGGGATGCAGCAAAAGCAGTCCTAAGAGGGAAATTCATCGCAATACAGGCTCACCTCACTAAACAAGAAAAAGCTCACGTAAGCAACCTCAAACGACACCTAACAGAACTAGAAAAAGAAGAACAAACAAAGCCCAGAGTCAGTAGAAGGAGGGAAATAATAAAAATAAGAGCAGAAATAAACGATATTGAAACAAAAAAGACAATAGAAAGGATCAATGAAACAAAGAGTTGGTTCTTCGAAAGAATTAACAAAATTGACAAACCCCTAGCCAGACTCACCAAGAAAAGAAAAGAGAAAGCGCAAATTAATAAAATCAGGAATGACAGAGGAGAAATCACAACAGATACCAATGAAATACAAGAGATCATAAGAGAATACTATGAAAAACTATATGCCAACAAATTGAACAACTTGGAAGAAATGGACAAATTCCTAGACTCCTACAATCTCCCCAAACTGAATCAGGAAGAAATGGAGAATCTGAATAGACCAATCATAAGTAAGGAAATAGAAACGGTAATCAAAAACCTCCCCAAAAACAAGAGTCCAGGACCAGACGGCTTCTCTGGAGAATTCTACCAAACATTCAAAGAAGACTTAATACCTATTCTCCTCAAACTGTTCCAGAAAATTGAGAAAGACGGAGAACTCCCTAACACATTCTATGAAGCCAACATCACTCTGATCCCCAAACCTGACAAGGACAACACAAAGAAGGAGAACTACAGGCCGATATCACTGATGAACATAGATGCAAAAATCCTCAACAAAATTTTGGCAAACCGATTACAGCAATACATCAAAAAGATTATACACCATGATCAAGTGGGATTTATACCAGGGACACAGGGATGGTTCAACATCCGCAAGTCAATCAACGTGATACACCACATCAACAAAATGAAAAACAAAAACCACATGATCATCTCAATAGACGCAGAGAAAGCATTCGACAAGATCCAACACCCATTTATGATAAAAACCCTCAGTAAAATGGGTATAGAAGGAAAGTACCTCAACATAATAAAGGCCATATATGATAGACCCACAGCCAACATCATACTCAATGGACAAAAGCTGAAAGCCATCCCTCTGAGGACAGGAACAAGACAAGGGTGCCCACTTTCACCACTCCTATTCAACATAGTACTGGAGGTGCTGGCCAGAGCAATTCGGCAGGAAAAAAAAAATAAAAGGAATCCAAATAGGTAACGAAGAAGTAAAACTCGCGTTGTTTGCAGACGACATGATCTTATACATAGAAAACCCCAAAGAATCCACAGAAAATCTATTAGAAATAATCAACAACTACGGCAAAGTAGCAGGGTATAAAATTAACGTGCATAAATCAGTAGCATTTCTATACACTAACAATAAACTAACAGAAAAAGAACTCAAGAACTCTATCCCATTCACAATCGCAACGAAAAGAATAAAATACCTTGGGATAAACTTAACCAAGGAAGTGAAGGATCTATACAATGAAAACTACAAGACTTTCTTGAAAGAAATTGACGATGACATAAAGAGATGGAAAGACATTCCTTGCACATGGATTGGAAGAATAAACATAGTTAAAATGTCCATACTACCTAAAGCAATATACAGATTCAATGCTATCCCAATCAGAATCCCAAGAACATTCTTCACAGAAATTGAACAAACAATCCTAAAATTCATATGGGGGAACAAAAGACCACGAATTGCTAAAGCAATCTTGAGCAAGAAAAACAAAGCCGGCAGAATCACAATCCCCGATTTCAAAGCATACTACAAAGCTACAGTGATCAAAACAGCATGGTACTGGTACAAAAACAGGTCCACAGATCAATGGAACAGAATTGAAAGCCCAGAGATAAAACCACACATCTATGGACAGCTAATCTTCGACAAAGGAGCAGAGGGCCTACAATGGAGAAAAGAAAGTCTCTTCAACAAATGGTGCTGGGAAAACTGGACAGCCACATGCAAAAGATTGAAAATCGACCATTCTTTTTCACCACACACCAAAATAAACTCAAAATGGATCAAAGACCTAAAGATTAGGCCTGAGACAATAAGTCTTTTGGAAGAGAATATAGGCAGTACACTCTTTGACATCAGTTTCAAAAGAATCTTTTCGGACACTGTAACTCCTCAGTTGAGGGAAACAATAGAAAGAATAAACAAATGGGACTTCATCAGACTAAAGAGCTTCTTCAAGGCAAGGGAAAACAGAATTGAAACAAAAAAACAGCTCACTAATTGGGAAAAAATATTTACAAGCCACTTATCCGACAAAGGGTTAATCTCCATAATATACAAAGAACTCACACTGCTTAACAACAAAAAAACAAACAACCTGATCAAAAAATGGGCAGAGGACATGAACAGACATTTCTCAAAAGAAGATATGAATATGGCCAATAGACACATGAAAAGATGTTCATCATCGCTAATCATCAGGGAAATGCAAATCAAAACTACACTAAGATATCACCTTACCCCCGTTAGATTGGCAAAAACATCCAAAACCAAGAACGACAAATGTTGGAGAGGTTGTGGAGAAAGAGGAACCCTCATACACTGTTGGTGGGAATGCAAACTGGTACAGCCACTATGGAAAACAGTATGGAGATTTCTCAAAAAGTTAAAAATAGAAATACCCTATGACCCAGCCATCCCATTACTGGGTATCTATCCTAAGAACCTGATATCAGATATCTCAAGAGTCCGTTGCACCCCTATGTTCATCGCAGCATTATTTACAATAGCCAAGACGTGGAACCAGCCTACATGCCCAGAAACTGATGATTGGATAAAGAAGATGTGGTATATATACACAATGGAATACTACTCAGCCATAAAAAAAGACGAAATTGGCCCATTCACAACAATGTGGATGGACCTCGAGGGCATTATGTTAAGCGAAATAAGTCAGTCAGAGAAAGACGAACTCTATATGACTCCACTCATAGGTGGAAATTAGTATATTGAGAAGGAGATCTGATCGGTGGTTACCAGGGAAAAGGGGGGGTGGGGGGAGGGTACGGAGGGGGAAGTGGTGTACCCACAACATGACTAACAAAAATGTACAACTGAAATTTCACAAGCTTGTAATCCATCATAACATTAATAAAAAAAAAAAAAAAGAAGAAGATACCCATGAAGTCTTCATTTTGTTTTGTTTCAGTCAAGTAGCATGTCCAGAGATTGTCAGAAAATACTCATACTCTTAAGAATTCTCAGGCCATTTTCCAAACGGTTGTCTAACATCATCCTCCAGTGATTCCAACGTGACAAGCAAAAGTAACAGCATTTTTAGACTCCTGTGGTAGATTAGGGGTAATTTCTGCCTGTCCTCCACCTGTGGGAGTAAGACAGCAGCTGCAGTTCAGTGTGTTATGTGGCCCGAATAACACGGCTAGTGACCTCATAGTTTGCATTTGTAATGCTTTCTCTTTAGATTCCGGACCTGTGATGAGGCCATATCCCTCTCAAATAAAATTGCCTTGGTTTTGAACATGTTGCCTTCATATGCAGGTTTCACTTATAGTGGAAGTTAACTACAGAAAATGGCATTTTTAATTTAATATTCCTAAAAATAAATCTTAGAGCTCATTGTGAAAATAAATTTAAATAAAATAAAATTTTAAAAATAAACAATACATTTTCATAATAAATAAAAATTGCAAAAAATGCCTAGATTCAACTTTGTGAACTTTTTCATTGATCTTAACTATACCTTCTGTGGCTCAATCTAATCCAGTTATTATTATTTTTTTAAATTCAGAGACTTGACCAAAATGCTTCTTTTTAGTACTGCTTTAATGTCATAGCGAGACTCCTCCTATGGCAGATGATTCTAGCCTTTTAGATTAGATTAGTATCAAAAGATACTTAATTACCCACTGTTTCCTGCTGGTTCAATGCATTTTTATCTCCACAGGTAGAATTAGAGTCTAGTCTATTACATTAGTGTCATTAACGAGGTGGACTTTGTAGCAGTGGAGTCACACGTTGCTTAATAGCGGACATCCTTTCTGAGAAATGCATTGTTAGGAGGTTTCATCCTCGTGCAGACATCACAGAGTGCACTTACACAAACCTAGAAGGGATAGCCTACTACACACCCAGCCTATATGGTACTAGTCTTATGGGACCACAGTTGTAAATGCAGTTTGTTGTTGACTAAAATGTCATTATGCAGCATGTGACTGTGTGGTAACCCAGCCTGGTGGTCTCTTCCCACCTTTTTTGATAATAACACCTCCCTGCCCTACAGGGAGCTCATTTAACGTAGCCAGGGGGGCTGATCACCACCCTCTCTCCTCCTCCCACCTCCTTCAGCTTCCCACAGGCCTGGCCCATCAGACAGCCCATTCCTCCATAGGCATAGAACCTAAACAGGGTCGAACAAGTTCCTTCATCAGATTTAGAATCTGAACTCTGGGATGAAGACCTCTTTCCTTTTTTTGGTATCAAGGACTTTAGTCTCATTGGAAGAGACACTTTGGATATATATGGGTTTGCTTTCCTGCTGCAATGTTTTTACCAAGCTCATCCAAGGACTTACAGAATGCCTTCCGCATCATCATGGCAGTTCCTCTGACCAAATAATTCATTTTATCATGAATATAGTGAGGCAGGGGGCTCATGCTCATGGAATTCTCTAGTTTTGTCATGTTCCCCATCATTAAGAATCAGCTCGCCTGACAGAGTGGTGAAATGCCTTTTTGAAGACAGTTGCAGCACCTGACTCAGTGACAACACTTTGGAGAGACGAGGCCATATCTTTCAGGATGCAAGACATGCTCTGAATCAGCAACTGGTATTTTTTTATGTATCCCATAGCAAGTTTTCATGGGTCCAGGAATCAAGGGGTGGAAATGAGAGTATCTCTTCCCACTGGCACACCTAAAAATCCATTAGCAAATGTTTGCTTTCCTTCCCTGCAACTTAGAGGTCTGCTAGTTTAGAGGCCTCAGTTCCTCTCAGGTCCTCTGAAGGAACACAACAAAGGGACACAACAAAGATTTCTCTGAATCTGATGCTGAGACCGCTGTCTTGGCCAGTTGAAGCTGCAGTATTAGTTTCCTGTTGCTGCCGTAATGAATGACCACAAACTAAGCGACTTAACACAACACCAATTTGTTTTCTTACAGTTCTGTAGGTCAGGAGTCTGACACAAGTCCCACTGGGCTAAAATTACTGCATAGGCAGAGCTGCATTCCTTTCTAAAGGCTCGAGGGGAGAACATGTTTCTTTGTACTTTCTGGCTTCTGGAGGTCACCTGTATTCTTTGCCTCATGACCCCTTCCTCCATCTTTAAAGCCAACAAGCTTGCATGTCTCTGTGCCTTTCTTCTGTGTTCACATCTCTTCAAAAGGACCTTTGTGGTTACATTGTACCCACTTGAATAACCCAGGATATTTTCCCCCATTTAAAGGTCAGCTGATTAGCAACCTTAGTTCCATATGCCACCTTAATCTCTCTTTGCCATGTAGTGTAAGACATTCCTAGGTTCCTGGGATTAGGACATGGGATTATAGGGAAGGAAGACATTTCCTCTACCTGCTCTAGATTCTTCTGGCAGGAGAATGAATTAAATTCACATGAGACGGAATAACAGGAGAAAATTAAACAAAGCTTTATAACATGTATATATGGGAGAGTCTCAGGCAAACTGAGCAACTCGCCAAAATGGCTGAAGCCATCACCTTAAATATCATCTTCAGCTAAAGACAAAGGAGGATATTGGGGGTGGAGGAGGAGTCTATCGTGGGAGATTACCAGATAAGTACAGTAAGCAAGAGTCAGGTTATTGTGCAGACTTGAGTCCTTGCCTTCCACATTGATGAGAGTTTCTAGAGATAAGGTCATCCCCTCCTTCTTCCTGGTACAGAGAGGGAGACACCTTTACAGATGGAGATTTCCTTTACAATGTAAATGTCTCTTAACAAAGGGTAAGTAAATTCTACTTTTCAGAGTTTCTTTCCTGTCTGCAGTTTTTAAAAGTAACCAGCTCAAAATAATCCTCAAGCACAGAGACATATCCTGGGGTGGCCAATTCCAGTCCCCCACAAGATCCTTAGGGGCCATTATTCTGCCTATTATGGGTGCTTATGCCACTAAGCCAATAGGTAAAGAAAGAAGTTACTGTGATCCTCGGGGTGATTGGTCCTGATTATCAAGAGGAAATTGGATTGTTACTATATATGGAGACAGGGAATAGCATGCCTAGAAACCAGGAGACTCTTCTGTGGAAGTCTTAAAAGTTAATGGAAGATTGTTCAGCTGGGCCCCTCCAGTATCAGTTTGTCTGGCTTCCTTTCAGTCCCTCACTCCTCCAGGTGATGGAGTCTGGCATGGGAGGCTGAGGCACCAGGTGAGCAGTGCAGAGCAGGAAGAGCAGATATGGCCATGGCTTACATCTACCTCTTCAGGTATATCACCATGGGCAACACAGGGGTTGGTAAGTCATGCTGATTGCTACAGTTTACAGACAAGAGGTTTTAGCCAGTGCATGGTCTTATGATTAGTGGAGTTCTGAGCTCGAAGGACAAGTATGGATGGGAAACAGATAAACTTCAGACATGGGATATGGCAGGGCAAGAGTCCTCTCATTCCACTACAAAGTCATATTACAGAGGTGCAGCAGGTGCTTTAACTAGTTTAAGATATTGAGGGGGATCAGGATATGCCACCTCAAAATATGCCACATTGGTGTAAGGATTATTTTCAGCTGAAGCCAACTGAGAACCAGCAGATGCTGGAAAAGTTCTCTACCCTCCTCCTTTTTGCCTAAAAGTAGGGCTTAAATCTCCCTTTGTGAAGGTGACCCCTCTCCCATTCCAGGAAGAGGAAAGCCAGTCATCACCAGAGAAGGAGTGTCAACACCGAGATGAGTGTGCATAAACAACTTCACTAAAATAACCCTTGCCTTCTGTTAGTTTCCCCCATATATTTTCTAATCATTTTCCTACAATTTATCATCCCTCAAAGTCCAAACCCCCTTTTCTTTGTTAAAATGGTATGTAAGCCCCTGAGTATAGCAATTTCTTTGAGTTTCACTTCTTTTCTGTGAACTCTTATACATGTAAATTATTAATAAATTTATCTTCATTTTCTCCTGTTAATCTGTCTTTTGTTGGTTAAATTTGCAGGCCCTGCTCATTGAACCTAAGTGGGTAGAGGAAAAGTTTTCCTCCCCAACAATATTACAAGCAGAAATACATTTAACCACTTGACAACCTGGTTAAAAGATGCCCACCAGCATTCAAATTCCAACATGGTCATCATGCTTATGGGAAATAAAAGTGATTTAGAATCTAGGAGAGAAGTTAAAAAAAACAAGGTAGAGTCTTTGCATGGTAACACAGACTTATTTCTTCATGGAAACTTGTGCTAAGACTGCTTCCAATATAGAAGTGGCATTTATTAATACAGCAAAAGAAATTTATGGAAAAGTTCAAGAAGTCTTTGACATTAATAACAAGGAAAATGGCATTAAAATGGGCCATCAGCATGCTGCTACTAATGCCACACATGCAGGCTGTCAGGCAGAACAGCAGGCCTGGGAGGTTGCTGTTGAGGCCACTTCACGCTCTCACTACCGAGGTGGGGCTATTCACTTCCTCTCCCACCTCTCCTCCTGCTCAGCTGAGAAGGGAAACTATTCAAAACGGCTTTATGCCACAGAAGACTTTAATCCTTCAACTTCTGGTCTAACTCTGAGTAAATGATTAATCTTCACTTAAAAAGACAGATTTTGACCATTGTATTTATATATATTTGCATTTGATGCAATTTCTAGATCAATTGATGTAACTATTTTTGTTAAATGCTTTCTTGTGCCCTTAACTATGAACTGAATTGTATTAAACACACAAAGTCAACTGACTTCTGTAGGTGTGTAACAAACACTTGTGGTTACCTAATGTTTAATATTACAGAACAGTCCTCAAAAAGTTTGTCAATTTTTGAAGCCGTAAGGAAAGAGAGAACTCTTTTCATTCTGTATTTATCATTTACTTTCTATATATATAGTTTAATAACCTGCCTAGGTTTGATTTGCCAAGTGAGAATTTTTTAATGAATTCACATAAATTCTGTACTGTTTAGAGCTTAAAGCTACAGATGTATTGTTAGGAATTGCTTGGACTTGAATTTTAAACATTTTGACATTGTTAACAAGCATATTGGTCTTTTCTTGTCACTAGTCCAAGAAAAATATGCTCAACATGTGTTACTAAAGACAATGTATATGTTAACTTGTTTTAATGCCAAAAACTTGCTCTTTTGTGTAGAGTTTCCTTAAGACTTCTTACAGAAAGGATTTGCTTGCCTTAACAAATAGTGTTTGGTAAAAACACAGTATAAGAGGTGAAAAGGGCAGAGGCAAGAACTCCCTATATTTAAGTGACTCCAAAGGAAAGAATATCCTCATTTAGGTGGCTCATCGAGGTCTTAATCTCACACAATATTGTCAGTTCACAGTATGAGATTTTTTTTTTAGCTTTATTAATGTATAATTGACAAAATTGTAAGAGATTTAAAGTGTACAATGTGATTTGTTAAACGCTCACCATCAAGTGAATTAACGCTTCCATCACCTTACATATTTACCTTTTTTTTTGGTGAGAACATTTAGGTTCTACTCTCTCAGCAAATTTCAATTAACACAATATAGTGTTATCATCTATAGTCACCATGTCATACATTAAATCCTCAGACCTAATTCATCTTATAGCTGAAAGTTTGTACTCTTTTATCAACTTCCATTTCCCCTTCCCCAGCCTCTGGCAACCACTTTTCTACTCTCCATTTCTATGTTTGACTTTTTTTCTTTTAGATTCTGCATATAAGTGATATCATGCTGTATTTGTCTTTGTCTGTCTGCTTTACATCACTTAGCATAATGCCCGCCAGGTTTATCATGTTGTCTCGAATGGCAGGATTTCCCCCTTTTCAAAGGCTGAATAATATTCCTTTGTGTGTATATATATCACATTTTCCTTACCCATTCACTCATTGATGGACACTTAGATTGTTTTCATATGTTGGCTATTGTAAATAATGCTGCAATGAACATGAGAGTACAGATATCTTTTTGAGATGCTGATTTCATTTCCTTTGGATATATACCCAGAAGTGGGATTGTTAGATCATATGATAGTTCTAATTTTTGAGGAACCTCCATACTGTTTCCATAGTGGCTGTACCAGTTTACATTCCCACAAACAGTGTTCAAGTATTTCCTTTTCTCTGCATCCTCACCAGCATTTATCATCTCTTATCTTTTTAATAATAACATTCTAAAGGTGTAAAGTGATATCTTATTGTGGTTTTGATTTGCATTTCCCTGATGATTACTGATTATGAACATCTTTACATGTACCTTTTGGCCATTTGTATGTCTTCTTGTAAAAACGTCTATTCAGGTCCTTTGCCCAAATTTTAATTGAGTTATTGGATATTTTTGCTATTGAGTTGTATGATTTCCTTGTATATTTGGGATATTAATCCCTTATTGGATATGTGGTATGCAAATATTTTCTCCCATTCCTAGGTTGCCTTTTCATTTTGTTGATGATTACCTTTGCTGTGACAAAGATTTTTAGTTTGATGTAGTTCTACCTGTTTATCTTTGCTTTTGTTGCCTTTGCTTTTGATGTCAAATCCAAAAGACCATTGCCAAGACCAATGTCAAGCTTACTCCCTATGTTTTCTGCTAGGAGTTTTATAGTTTCGGGTCTTACATTCAAGTCCTTAATCCATTTTGAGTTGATTTTTGTGTGTGGTGTAAGATAGGGGTCCAGTTGTATTCTTTTGCATGTGGCTATTAAGTTTTGCCATCACCATTTACTGAAGAGACTGTCCTTTCCCCGTTGTATATTCCTGGCTCCTTTGTCAAAAACTAATTGACTATATATGCATGGGTTTATTTCTGGGCTCTCTCTTCTGTTCCAGTGATCTATGCATCTGTTTTTATGTAAATCATATTGTTTTGATTACTCTAGCTTTCTAATACAGTTTGAAATCAGGAAGTATGATTTGTTCTACTTTGTTTTAATCAGCTTTGTTCTTCTTTCTCAAAATTGCTTTGGCTATTTGGGGTCTTTTGTTGGTTCCCTACAAATTTTAGATTGTTTTCCTACTTCTGTGAAAAATGCCACTGGAATTTTGATAGGGATTGCTTTGAATCTACAGATATATAGTAGATGGGAAATAGATAGATAGATAGATAGAAAGTACGGACATTTTAATAATATTAACTCTTCCAATCCATGAACACAGAATATCTTTCTACTTATTTATGTCTTCTTCAATTTCTTTCATCAATGTCTTATAGTTTTTAGTGTAAAGATCTTCCATTTCTCTGATTAAATTCATTCCTAAGTATTTTATTCTTTTTGATGCAATTGTAAATGGGATTGTCTTAATTTCTCTTTCTAATAGTTCATTGTTAGTATATAGAAATGCAATTGATTTTTGTATATTTATTTTATATCCTGCAACTTTACTAAATTTGTTTATTACTTCTAACAGTTTTTTGGTAGAGTCTTTAGGGGTTTTTATATATAATATAACTTGATCTGCAAATGTCTTTATTATGTTGAAGTAAGATGTTGAAATTTGTCAAATGCTTTTTCTGCATCTATTGAGATGATCATATGATTTTTATCCTTCATTTTGTGAGTGTAATGTATCACATTTATTGATTTGCATATGTTGAACCATTCTTGCATCCCTGAAATAAATCTAACCAGATCATAGCATAGGAACCTTTAAAGGTATTATTAAATTGAGTTTGCTAACGTTTTTTTGAAGATTTTCACAACTATGTTCATTAACAATATTGGCCTGTAATTTTCTTTTCTTCTCAAGTGTGCTTTCTGGCTTTGGTATCATGGTAATGCTGGCCTCCTAAAATATGTGTAGAAGTGTTATCCTCCCTTTAATTTTTTGGAAGAGTTTGAAAAGATTAGTATTAATTCTTCTTTGAATGGTAGAATGTACCAGTGAAGCCATCTTGTCCTGGAGTTTTGTTTGTTAGTAGGTTTTTGATTACTGACTCAAACTGCTTATTGGAATTAGTCTGTTCAGATTTCCTGTTTCTTCATGATTCAGTCTTGGTAGGTTGTATATTTCTAGGAATTTGTCCATTCCTTCCAGTTTATCTAATTTTTTCATGTATAATTATTCATAGTAGTCTCTTATCATCCTTAGTATTTCTGTGGTATCAGTTGTAATGTCTCCTCTTTCATTTCCAATTCTATTTATTTGAGTCCTTTACATTTTTTCCTAGTGAGTCTAGCTAAACGTTTGTCAATTTTATTTACCTTTTCAAAAAACAAGTTCTTAGTTTCATTGATCTTTTGTATTGTGTTTTTAGTCTCTATTTCATTTATTTACATTCTGATCTTTGTTATTTCCTTCCTTCCACTAACTTTGGCCTTCATTTGTTCTTCTTTTTCTAGTTCCTTGAGGTGTAAAGTTAGATTGTTTTCTTTGAGACCTATCTTGTTTCTTAACATAGGCATTTATTGCTATAAATTTCTCTCTTAGAACTACTTTTGCTGCATCTCATAAGTTTTGGTATGTTGTGTTTCCATTTTCATTTGCCTCAAGATAGCTTGATTTTCTTTGACTCATTGGTTGTTCAGTAGAACGTTGTTTTATCCCCATGTATTTGTGAATTTTCCAGTTTTCTTTTTGTAATTGATTTCAAGTTCTATGCTACTGTGGTTAGAAAAGATGGTTAATATGATTTCAGTCATCTTAAATTTATTAGGAGTAGTTTTTTGGCCTAACATATAATCTATTGTGGAGAATATTCCATCCGTACTTGAGAAAAGGTATATTCTGCTGTTATTGGATGAAATGTCCTGTATGTCTGTTAGGTCCATCTGGTCTAACATGTAGTTTAAAGATTTTTATTTTTTTTCCTTTTTCTCTCAAAGCCCCACTGTACACAGTTGTGTATTTTTTGGTTGTGGGTCCTTCTCGTTGTGGCATATGGGACGCCGCCTCAGCATGGCCTGATGAGCGGTGCCATGTCTGCACCCAGGATTCAAACTGGTGAAACCCTGGGCCACCGAAGCAGAGTGCCTGAACTTAACCACTCAGCCACAGGGCCGGCCAGATCTATCCATTTTTGAAAGGAGGGTATTGAAGTCCTCTACTATTATTGTGTTGCTGTCTATTTCTCCCTTCAGATCTGTTCATATTTGGTTCATGTATTTAGGTGCTCCTATGTTGGGTGCATAAATATTTACAAGTATTATGTCCTCTTGATAAATATATCCCTTTATCATTATATAATGACCTTCTTTGTCTCTTGTTAAAGTCTTTGGTTTAAAGTTTATTTTTTCTTGTATAAGGATAGCTATCCCTGGTTTCTTTTGGTTTTCATTTGCATGGAACTTCTTTTTCCATCCCTTCACTTTCAGTCTATGTGTGTCCTTACATCTGAAATGAGTTTCTTGTAGGCAGCATCTAGTTGGGTCCTGTTTTTTATCCATTCAGCCACTCTATGTCTTTGATTAGAGAATTTAGCCCGTTTACATTTACAGTAATTTTGATAGGTATGGATTTACTATTGCTATTTTGTTAATTGTTTTCTCGTTGTTTTGTAACTCCTTTTTTCCTTTTCTCCTTTATTCCTCTCTTGGTCTCTTCCTTTGTTATTTGATAATTTTCTGTAGTGGTATGCTTTAATTTCTTTCTCTTTCTCCTTTGTATATCTGTTATAGGTTTTTGCTTTGTGGTTACCATAAGGCTTATATAACACATTTATATTTGAAAACTCTTGCTTTCATTAAAATGCCTGTGCACTGCCATAGTAACAATGTGAACTCAGCATAATTGTCTTTTTTACAGTCTGCCTTTTGTAAAAAAAAGAAAAGAAACAGCTCACACTTCACACCATCCTTATCTTCTTCTCTACTTTAATTGTGCCTAGATTTTTAATGCATTCATTATTTTAACATATAATCAGCTACTACTTTATTTCTAATCCAATAGCAGTGATATATCTTGCACCTTTTACATCAGGGTGTTTTATTCAGAAAAAGAACATTGAAACAGGAAACTTAAGGTGGTGGTTAATGGAGATGTGGTGTTCTCTCATTGTATATTGGACCATCATTAGTGGAGCTATTTGAGAATGACTACAATCAGGGACACTAAAAGGCAAGGATCCCAAGCATATGAAAGAGTCAACAGAAACCACAACCAAAAACCAAGAGGCAAGCAAATCTTACACACAAATATGGATGCCGTGGCCCAGATCCATTTCCCATTTCACAGACTTAGAAATTCTCAGAGTTGGAAAGGAAATTATAGCTCAACTGGTAAAACTTTAACTTTATGCTTAAGCCTTTATAAATAATATTGCTGTCGTATAATCTGATAGAATGTTCCCAGAGGTGAAAAGCTCTTTATTTCTTTTACTTGTATCCAGTGTGAAGTAAATTTTGAATACTTTTATTTTTTTAACATATATTCAGATGCTAACTTTTTACTAATATAATATCAGTCTGTATATTTTGGAGGAAGAATACTTTGCCAACTCTAATGTACCTTTCCAGAAATGAATTTTTAAGACAGATCACTAATTCCTGGAAATCCCAGTGCACAAGACTCGCTATGACACTACCACTACAAAGTCTTGCTTAGCTCTTCTTCACACTTTTAGGTCTACAGAGTTGAAGTCATTTAGTTCCACCTGAAAATTCAGTTATCACAAGTTTTTTTTAAAGATTGGCACCTGGGCTAACATCTGTTGCCAATCTTCCTTTGTTTTTCTCCTCCCCCTAAGCTCCCCAGTACAGAGTTCTATCTTCTAGTTGTGGGTCCTCCTGGCTCTGCTATGTGGGATGCCACCTCAGCATGGCTTGATGAGCAGTGCTAGTTCCGTGCCCAGGATCCGAACCTGCAAAATCCCAGGCCATCAAAGCGAGCACACAAACTTAATTGCTGGACCAAGAGGCCATCCCCGTATCACAAGTTTTGAACTAAATTCTAGTCCAGGATTTGGAGAATCCTGTTGTAAGAGACTGCATCATTGTCTCCAATACTTCATCCTGCTCTAAATTCAGGACCTTTGCAGTCTACCCAGTAGGGCTACATTCCAAGCTCCTCAACCTTGGTCCCAGCCATGTGATTTGCTTGCACCAATAGAATAAGATAAAAATAAAGTGTTGGGTTAGCAGGTTTTGCATATGTCTGCTTGTGCCCTTCTACCTGTCCTCTTGCTAAGGGGAATAACATGCCTGGCTTAGCTCACTGGTCCCAGGAGGAGAATGAGAGATCTATGGAAAAGAGTCAGACTTCCCTAGCTGAGCCCACTGTAAATCAGCTGAATCTCAGCCAACTCTCAGACACAAGAACAAGCCAGCTGACATCAAGTGACATCAGCTGAGCTGAAGCTGAAGATAGTGGATTTGAGCCAATTCACAGATCCATGAGAATAAATAATTACTGCTCTAAGTCACTGAGTTTTGTGGTGGTTTATTATGCAGCCTTTTTGTAGCAATGGCTAAATGATCATATACCAAGGGCTTTGCAGCTCCAAACCAGGTCAAAATTCTCCTGGCCCTGCTGTGCCCTTGTACATTGGTTCTAGTAAAAGTCTTTTGTTAGGCCCCCGTGTCACAGCATTTGCCTTCATGACTAAGTTTGGTAACTGGTGCCACATTCTTTGCTCCCTTTTAAACTTAGCTCCTAAGTTGGACTTCAGCCCTTGCAGTTCTTCAAAAGCTGAGGACTTGATTCTCAGTATTCCTCCAGAGCAGTAAGAACTGTACCCATTGAAATTAATGACCATGGCTGGGCCCAGTACTGCCAAACATCCCTGATAATGATAATATGACCACCTGGATTCCACATATTTCTGTACCTGGACTCCTGCCTGAAATCCTGGGCATGTTTCTCAACCTGTCTGAGTCTCAGTTTTCGCATTTGTAAAATAGGAATAATAATAGCAGCGGCTTTACATAGAGTTGTGAGGATGTAATGAAAATGCATGAAAAGCATGAAACAGGATTCCTGGCACAGAGAGATGCTATGCTGCTGGCTTTGAAGATGGAGGAAGGGGCCATGAGCCAAGGAATGTAGGTGACCTGTAGAAGATAAAAGGGCAAAGAATTGGATTCTCCCCAGAGCCTGAAGAAGGAACACACTCGCTAACACCTTGATCTTAGCTTAGTGCGACCTTTGTCAGGTTCCCAACCTACAGAACAATAAGATAGATTTGTATTGTCTTAACCACTGTTTGCAGTAATTTGTTATAGCAACAATCAAAAACTTATACAAGCCACCACTAAAAACCTTAGGGGCTGAGTCTCTAATTGACTTCCCGAGGTAGAAACAGCACACACATATTACTACATTTTTTGTTGCTAAAGAAAGAAGTATGATCAAGTGTGCCTCCTCATAAAAAAGGAAAGAGCATGAAAAGCCCACACATGGATTCTTCCAGGCTCTGTCTGTATCTTTTTCCCTTATGATCTGGCTGTGTATCCTTCCTACATCACTGTAATGAATTTTAGCTATGAGAACAACTATATGCTTGGTCTCATAAGTCCTAGCAAATCTCAGAGTGTATGTGTGGTCTTAGGTACCCCCAACACAGCTATTAGACTATTATTATTACTATCTCTATTTATTTATAGTATGCTCCCCTACCTGCCCTTTCATTAAATCATTCATTCATTTCTTCAAGAAAAATGTACAGACATGTGCCACATAACAACATTGCATTCAACAATGGACCATACATACAACAGCGTTCCCATAAGATTAGTACCATATAGCCTAGGTGTGTAGTAGGCCATACCATCTAGGTTTGTGTAAGTACACTCTATAATGGTCACATAATGAAGGAATTGCCTAAGGACTCATTTCTCAGAACATATCCCTGTTATTAAATGATACATGTCTGTTTTAGGCACCTATTACATGACAGGCATATTACTAGCCCTTTGAGCCAAAGATAAGGAGTTTAGTTCTTATTACGTATGAAATCTTGTGAATGAATATATGCCTCTAATCCTTCCAGGGTTCACCTATTGAAGAGGGCTGCATTTACGTTATTTTATTTCTTCTAAATATTTATCTAATTTAACAACAAGCACATACACTGCATAAACTGAATATTCCTGATTGCTAAGATGTATCTGCCTCCAAAACTTGAGATTTGATTAAAATATTTATTGAAAATAAAGGAAATACATTAATCAAATTAGCCTTCATTCAATCAATAATAAGTAAGCAAAACTCTTTTTGATGTTTTTCTCATACTCCAGGTACTAAATTTGGTAGTTATCATATTAATACAAGACCAAAACCCCTTATCTTAAAAAACCTTGAGGATAGATGTTTGTCAAAATTCAGAATTTTTCAGATTTGAGAAACGTACCTTTGTCATCTATCATGTAACAATTTCAGTGGGGACTGGGATGGCATCCTATAATCAAACACATTGATATTTCTGCAGCAAAACATATGAACAGTCACACTAGGTGGGATAACTATAGACCAAAAATATTCTCTGAAACTGTTCAGCTCAGGTGTTGTTACTTAACAATGTGACAAACAAACTCTCACTTTTTAGAACTTATTTGATTTCAAAATTGTGGATAAGGAATTCTGAACCTGAAATTTCACATTGTAATGTGAATAGCTGACATTTACATAGAGACCACTACAGGATAACCATGAGGATATCTCATGTAGTTTTCCCTCATAACCACCTATTGGTCTAGCTCCTACTATCCTGGTTGTACTGAGGAGCCCACAGCTCAGAGCAGGAGGTCAGGACTCACCATCAGGCAGATTCTCCTCTTCCCTTGGCCTTCCACTTTGAATACTTTATTGTGCTCCAAAGGTGAAATGTTATTACCCAATGTCCTCAGTTGTCCCTTTTTCTACCCATGTATGAAAGGCATATAGAAAGAATAACATGGCTCAAAAGCAAAGGAAAATGCACTGAATAGAAACTGTCTACGAGGCATGTCTGTCTTATGATAACTGCACTGCCAGACTCTGTGTTTTCATTGTCAAGCCCTTAGAACATTTAGAAATGTAATTTGACAATTTATACATTTATTCATCCCAAAACTGCTTTTGAAAAAAAATCGCTTAAATAAAAAGAAGCTGTTGTCAAATTCATTTCCCACAACTTTCAATATTTGTATGACATTTTCCTACACTCATCTATTTTTGTTTACTTCTGTTAATAAATGGGAAGATATTTATTTCTAAATTTCCATTCCTTAAGTCACGTAAAATATAATTGCTTCGCATTTTGGGTCTCATCCTTAATACCTCCATCTGTAGTTGCAAAATGTTTAAAAATGAGGCATTCAGAGGAGTTCTGCTGCTCACACTACTAATAAAGCTTGGAATTAAGAAAATAATCATGGCCCTCCGGGCAACACTATCTTTGATGAACACTTCTTCCTTTTCATTGGTCTTTGTGGGATCAAACCAACCACCACTAAAAATAATCTGAGCTAAATAAGAAATGATATGGATAACAATAGGACAGAAGAAATGTTACAACAATGTTCACGTTGCCTAGTTCCACTTTGATTTAATTATTTCAATTGATATTTCAGAAGAAGTGTACTCAATTTTAGCATTTTATAACTGGCTTTCAAATAGAAAAATATGCAATTAGCCAGGTCTTACCTTTCAGGGGAAAAAAAATAGCACACCTTTTGAGAAAAGTAGAGGAGTTTGAAGACCTGAATTGTCAGGTTGATTTTTTTCTATTGACATAATTATTTTTGTTCCATATCCCACTTTTCTCTCCTGAGGACAGTGTCTTTGTGGGGAGATTATGAAAACATTTTAATTGCCATTACTCAAACCCAAATGTTTATTCTATAGCCCCACTCTTGTCTTCAATTTTAATACTTTTGTGAATACAGAAACAAAAACTAAGTTACATAGTTTCAATATTGTAAAAGATAAAGCCAAATGTGAAATACAAATAATCAACTTGTAGCCCTTGAGCAGAATCCCATAAAGGACACAGGCAAAGTGGGAGGAGAGAAAAGGAGAATCTACTCACACTGTATTTGAGCAAATAGAAATTCACATGCAGCTACCACATTAAATAGGAATAATTTTTAAAGAAGTAATAAATTTTAAAACCACTACAACAAAAATAGAAAGAAAAAAGAGTATCTCATAATCCTTTCAGGAAAAAGAGGTTATCGATTTTAGAAAATATGCACCCGGAACAACCAAAACAAATCTTTATTATGTGAAAATGTATAAACTGTTTACAACATCAGCATAAGATTACAAAACTAAATTTATAAAAAGAGATTCTAGAACTAAGGAGATAAATTGGGGTAAATAAACACCATAATTCAAAATTTAAAAATATACTTGAAACAGTAAGGGATAGCATCAGAACAGGAAAAAACCAAGACAGTAGGGCAGAGGACAGACTTGAGAATGTCCCAGATGATGTAGACAAAATATAATGTGAAATGAAAGAAATTAGAAAAAAAGAGATTGAAATGAAGAAAGAGTACAGAGATCTGACAACAGATCATCAGTGTCCCTAGGATAGGAAAGATAAAAAAATGTGTAGCAGGGATTTTAAAAAAAAGAAGAAGAGTACACAAAAGGACATACCATCTGTTTAAGCCACCAGAGTTTTTGGATAATTTAAAAGGGAGAAATTTGCGAGGAAAATTTTGGACTTCTGGCTAATCTAGCTTGTAAGACTCCAGCAGATAAATGTTAAGAGCAAAGTGAGACGCAACCATGTTTGTAAACTGATTGTGCAGAGTTGTTCGAAGTCAATCCAGTTTTATAACACAAAGCTGGAGTTTTATGGAGCTGTAGGTGGTGATCTCATAGAGGCAGCTGGGAAGACAAACATAGCATTATAGTTAAAAAATTATTCAAGAAGTAAATAATAATGTAATATTACATGCAGTAACAAATCACTATAAAATCTGAAGAATGGCATAAAAGAAGCTTCTAAAATCCTTCATAATGGAAACTACTGAAACAATTCCTAATAAGACAATCAGGAAGATTAAAGCACACACACATGCATATGCCTACAGATGACACACCCTCCATGCTAATATACACACAGCGGTAGGGATTCACAAACCTCCCTACACGTAGCCTTATTACTACTTACAAGAGTCAACTTCTGAAAATTCTTTATTGTGGCAATATTTTTTTAAAGCAGAGATATTTTTTCAACCCAGATGCCAGATGATTTTTTTTTTTTTTTGTATGACAAGATGGGCTTTTGGTCACACTCAAATAGGCATCTTACTGGCTTTTATTACCTCAAAGTTTTTGCTGTTTCAGAAGTAAGTGTCATTATGTCTTCCATGCAGTTGTTCAAAGGTTACATTTGATTATGGCTGTTATGTCATGGTAGTAAAAGGAGATCTTAATCTCCTTTAAAAAATACAATTCCAAATTCCTAAAATAGAGCTGACTTAACTAATGCTAATTAACTAATTATTGATATAATATTCTTAGAATAAAAAAACAAAAATCATTATGAAGTCACTAGAATCATAAAAACTATGAAATATTTTTAAAATTTAAGCAAATGAGTGATAGTTACTATTTAAGTTTTTTAAAGTATATTTTCCAAACACATTCAGGTCAATGAGTGACTTTAACTCTTACATAAATATTTCATTTAAATGTTCTTGCCTATAAAAGTTCAATGTCTTAAAAACTTTTGGTTTATAAACAGAAATTCTACTGCCTCCAATGAAAAATAAATAAATGTCAATGAAATATCTTTGTGTCTTTTGGAATCTTTCAACAACTATACCTTTAGTTTGTGAATGAGAGAAGCAAGTAGATAATGAGTTGACTTTATCAGTGTAGAAAATGAAGTCATTCATTAAAGTCAATGAAATACTAAATTAAAGTATGTTGACTAATTGCTTCATTATCCCATTTGCTTATAGAACCTAAGGGTGTAAGCATTAAACTATAAATTGTAACAATAAAAGAGAGGTACTTTAATACTTATATCAAAGCCCTCCACTGGGCACAAGTCCAGGTCTTTAAAATTATCTATAATTGGACTTCCGCTTACACTTCCAACTTGAAAAGACCTCAGAAGTCATCATTCCCATCTGCACAACAAGAAAAAGCTAAACAAACTGAAAATCAATGACTTTTCTTGGACAAGGCAGACACTATACAAAAACAATTGGGTAATGTAAGCAGAGAAGTGGAAACTCTAAGAATCAAAAGAAAATACTAGAAATCAAAACACTGTAACAGAAATTAAGAATACCTTTGATGAGTTCATCAGCAGACTGTACTCAGCTGAGGAAAGAATCTGTGAACTTGAAGATAGTTGATAGAAACTTCCCAAATGAAATGCAAAATGAAAAAAATAAGAAAAACAACAGAACGTCTGAGAACTGTGGGACAACTTCAAAAAATATAACCTAGTGTAAAATAGAATGACAGAAGAAGAAGAATAGAACAGAGCAGCAGAAATATTTTTTAAGAGTTAAATAATTACTGAGAACTTTCCAAAATTAACAACAGACACCAAGTCCCAGCTCCTGGAAGCTCAGAGAACACCAAGTAGGACAAACACCAAAAATCACACCTAGTTTCAAAACCCTGCACCTAGATATTATATTCAAACTGCAAGAACAAAGACAAAAGGAAAATCTTGAAAGACGCTAGAGAGAGAAAGCACTTGACATATAGAGGAATAAGGATAAGAATTATAGGGGACTTCTCAACAGAAACTAGGGAAACAAGAAGAGAATGGAGTGAAATATTTAAAGTGCTGAAAGAAATAAAGCTCACAAACTTAGAATCCTATACCCAGCCAAATTATCCATAAAAAGCAAAGGATCCTAAGTTTATACGAAAATGAATTAAAAATAGATACTCAAACAAATACATATACATGCATGTTTATAGCAGCACTATTCATGATAGCAAAAAGGGGGTAACAGCCCAAATTCTCATCAATGGATGAATTGATAAACAAATTGTAGTGTATACATACATGGAATATTATTCAACCAAAAAAGTGGATAAAGTACTGATACATGGTACAGTGAGGGTGAACCTCCAAAACATTAAGTGAAAACAGCCAGACACAAAACATCACAACAAATCTGGATTTCACCCTTGGTTGTAGAGTTGGGGGGGGGGTTCTTCCTTGGGTAATCTTTCTCAGCCTTAGGTGTAGTAGCTGCTCCTTATATCACTTTACTTCTTAATAATCAATCCCTTGTTACTCTAATCCCTTGCTATAGTTAACAATTCTTTTTTTAAAAAATATTTTATTTTTCCTTTTTCTCCCCAAAGCCCCCAGTACATAGTTGTGTATTTCCAGTTGTGGGTCCTTCTAGTTGTGGCATGTTGGACACTGTCTCAGCATGGCCTGATGAGTGGTGCCATGTCTGCACCCAGGATCCGAACTGGTGAAACTCTGGGCCGCCAAAGCAGAGTGCACAAACTCAATACTTGGCCATGGGGCCGGCCCCCTAGTTAGCAATTCTTAATATTAAATTTTTGCTTTCCAAATTACTATGTAAATTCTGTATCCTGATTGGATCCTGGCTGATACAATATCTGGTATCATTACCTTTCAGCATGAAGGTCTTTCTTTAGCGTATCTAGTAATGCAGGTCTGCTAGCAACTAATTTTTCCAGTTTTTATTTATCTGAAAATGCCTTTATTTTGTCCCCTTCTTTTATTGAAGAATAGTTTTCTTGGACATGAAATTCTTGGTCCACAGGTGGGTGTTTTTCCTTTTATCAATTTGAATATGTCATTCCAATGTCTTCTGGATTTATAGTTTCTGATGAGAAGTCAGCCATTAATCGTACCTTTTTTGCCCCTATGTGATGTCATTTTCCTCTCAATGCTTCAGAATCTCTTTGTCTTTCAGGGATTTGTCTACAGTATAAGTAGTTTTGATTTTCTTTTTGTTCATCCTACTTAAGTTTCATTCAGCTTCTTGGGTCTATAACTTAAAGTTTTTCAGAAAACTTGGGACATTTTTAGTCATTATTTTTCCAAATACTTTTCTCCCTCATTTTCTCTGGCCCCTTCTACTGGTTCCTCAATTACATGGATACTGGGATTACATTGTCCCACAGATTTCTGAAGCTCTACCCACTTTTCTCATCATTTTTTCTGATTGGGTAATTTCTATTAATCCATCTTCATGTTGTAGACTCTTTCTTCTGCCATCTCAAATCTACTTTAGGGTCAATTTAGTAAATTTTTCACCTAGGTTATTTGACTTTTCAGCATTAGACTTTCCATTTAATTCTATTTCATAGTTCCCATATCTTTGTTGATGTTCCATATTTGTTCAATTATTAGTAGTATGTTTACTTTTAATTCTTTTGACATATTTTTCCTTTACTTTTGAGGATATTTATAATAACTATTTTGAAATCTTTATCTGCTAACTCCAACATCAGGGCTCAGTTGGAGTTGGTGATCATTGTCTGCTTTTTCTGCCTATGTAAGGGTTACACATTCCTAGTTCATTGAAAAGCCAGTGATTTTTTTGTTGAAAATTGGATATTGTAGATATCCACATGAAATTCAAACTTAATTCTGATTCAGTCACCTGGATTCTATTGTTGGTTTGACAGGGGCTTATTTCATGTGACTGATGTCCAGCTGGTTGGTTACCCTGCTCTCTGTGTCCCCCTAATGTGTCCCACTGACATAAGAGACAGAGTGAATCTCTATAAATTTTGTAAAAACATCCCTGTCTGGCTTACATCTGATTCTTTCCCATAAAAGCTCCGGGTATTAGCAAGAAGTAATTGGGGTACAAGATGAAGGTAAAGCTATTTAGATGGGCAAACCAATTTTATGGCATTGCAGGAAGAACAACAATCCTGGCACCTGAGGAAGAAATACTTAAGACCCTGGAGATGTGAAGAAGGAGATATAATGAATGCTCTCTTAGTCCTCTGTATCTAGCACTAAAGCTTGATAGAACAAGCACATGGTCCAGCAAAATCAAATAGCATTTGTAGTTGGCAATCTTACTACTGCTGGGTTTGTAATCCCTTCCACATGCTACAAAAACAGGAAAATTTGTGACAACATGGCCCATTCTGAACTATTCTGCCATATCTGATGCTATCGATGGCAGCTCTGAAATGTAGATCCCTCTCATATGTGTACAAACACTTGGACCAGCACAACCTTGTTTCAGTATGACTGATATAAGTTCATATGCTTACCCTAATGCTCAAATGACTTTGGGGTTATGCCATGTACAATGGTCAAAGCTGCACTCTCCCATGTGGCTTAATCAAACTGATGTCATGATGATCCAAATCAAATTTAACAACAAATTCTTGTGGACAGAAGACAAGATGCTATAGAATCAAAGGATGGATTACAAAGAGAGCTGTCCTCCATTGGACTCTTATGCCCTTCCACATCTTGCAAGGGCCTTGCTCACTCTTTACCCAGGCCATTTGTGAGGATTGGGATTGCAGTCAGAAATTCCCCCCTCGAGGGATAAGGTAAAGTCACCCTTTGAGACAAGGAGCAGGCTTGTTTACTTCTCAATACAAAAGTCCTTAATTCCTGAATGACTGTAGGAGCATCAGAGCAAAGTGAATTGTTCCATTAGTATCTCCCCTTTAAGTTACAACTAAATGGGCATTCATTAACCAGCAGAGGATTCCCTGTACAGCACAGCAGGACATCTAAGAGATCCACGCAGCTAAATATCTGAAAGTAGATGGACTGGTTTCCCAAGAAGCCATGGAACTAGGTGAGTGCACCCCTCCTCCTCCCCAGAGGCAGCGAACTAGGTCCTGGATCTTCACACAGTGGTGGTGTGAACATAAGAGGAGGCAGGGGCAGGCAAGCCTACATGAATGTTTTTGGAGTTGCAGCCCATGGGAGTGCCCACCATGCTGCAGCAGGCCTGCCAGTGGGAATGCTGTATACAAAGTGGCAGTGGCTCAGCCCTCATGAAGGTGTCCACCCACTGAACACAGTACAGGTGAGAAGGCACCTTGCCCCCTCAGAAGGTGGCCCCACTGGTAGAGCACAGTAACCTGCAGGACCTACAAACCATAAAAACTAGAGCTGATGTTATGAAGGACAGAATTAGTGAATTAGGGGAGAGAAATATAGAAATGTTCAGATAGAGGAAGAGAGAGAACAAAGATTTCTTAAAAATGAAGAAATTCTTCAAGAAATATCTCACTCAATTAGGAAAAGCAACATAGGATTATAGGTATAACAGAGGGAGAAGGGAAGGAGAAAGAAGAAAAGAGCTTGTTCAAAGAAGTAATAGCTGACAACTTATCAAATCTGGGGAAGAAACTGGACTTACAAGTACATGAAGCCAATAGAACTCCTAATTACATAAATGCAAAAAGACCTTCTCCAGGGCATATAATATTAAAACTGGCAAAAGTCAATGACAAAGAAAAAATGTTAAGGACAGCAAAGCAGAAGAAAATAATATACAAAGGAACCTCTATAAGGCTTTCAGTGGATTTCTCAGCAGAAAACTTACAGGCTAAGAGAGAGTGGGATGATATATTCAAAATAGTGAAAGACAAGAACTTTCAGCCAAGAACACTCTACCCAGCAAAACTATCCTTCAGATATGATGGAGAAATAAAAGCTGTCCCAGATAAACAAAAGCTGAGGGAGTTCATCACCACTAGACCTCCCTTACAAGAAATTATGAAGAAAGCCATCCTACCTGATACAGAAAAGGAAAGGTTTACAAAGCTTTCAGCAAGGAGATAAATACGTAGACAAAATCAGAAAATTACAGCTCTCGGCCAGAAGAGGTTAGCAAACACTTAATTATAACATAAAAGAAAAAAGGAAGGAAAGCATCAAAAATAACTATAAAACAAACCAGACTTAACTGCCTAGTGGTTAAAGCCCAGCACTTTAACCTGTCCAGGTTAAATTCCTGCTTCTGCTGCCTGGGTTGAATTCCTGGTTGTGGAACCACACCACCTGTATGTCAGTTGTCATGCTGTGGCAGCAACTCGCATAGAAGAACTAGAACAACTTAGAGCTGGCATATGCAACCACGTACTGGAACTTTGGAGGGGAAAAAGAAGAGGAAGATTGGCAACAGGTGTTAGCTTAGGGCAATTCTTTCCCTGCAAATAAATAAATAAGAATAAACACTTCAACTTGGTCACAAACTCAAACATAGAAAAGAAAAATTTGTGACAACCATAACTCAGAAAGGATGGAACCTGCTTAGACTAATGGAGATAAGAGGCTATCAGAAAATGGACTACATCAGCCATGAGATCTTTTATAAATACCTTATGGCAACCACTAAACAAAGAATCAGAATAGAGCCACAAATCATGAATAATGAGAAAACCATCACAGAAAACAGCCAAATTGAAATGACAGTCAGAAATAACAAGGGAAGAGAAACAATGGAAATATAGAACAACCAGAAAATAAGAGACAAAATAGCAATAGTATGCCTTCAAATATCAATAATCACTCTAAATGTAAATAGATTGAATTCTCCGATAAAAAGACACAGTGTGGCTAGATGGACTAAAAAACAGGACCCAACAAAATGCTGCCTCCAGGAGACCATCTCAGCTCTAAAGACAAACATAGGCTCAGAGTGAAGGAATGGAAGATGATACTCCAAGCAAATGGCAAACAAAAGAAAGCAGGTGTTGCCATACTTTCATCAGACAAAGCAGACTTCAAGATAAAAAAGACAATGAGAGACAAAGAGGGGCAGTATATAATGAAAAAAAGGGACTTTCCACAAAGAGGAAATGACACCTATGAATATACATGCATCTAACACAGGAGCACCAAAGTATATAAAGCAACTACTAACAGACCTAAAGTGAGAAATTGACAGCAACACAATGATAGTAGGGGACCTCAACATCCCACTTACACCAATGGATAGATCATCCAGACAGAAAGTCATCAAGGAAACAATGGCCTTAAATGAAACACTAGACCAGATGGACTTAATAGATATACAGAGAACAACCCATCCCAAAACAGCAGAATACACATTCTTCTCAAGTGCACATGGAATATTCTCAAAGATAGAACAGATGTTAGGAAACAAGGGAAGCTTCAATAATTTTAAGAAGATTGAAATCATATCAAGCATCTTTTCTGGTCAAAATGCTATGAAACTGGAAATCAACTATGAGAAAAAAACTGCAAAAGTCACAAATATGAGGAGACTAAGCAATATGCTACTGAACAACCATTGGATCAATGAAGAAATCAAAGGAGAAATCAAAAAATACCTGGAGACAAACGAAAATGAAAATACAACATACCAACTCTTATGGGATGTAGCAAAAGTGGTTCTAAGTGGAGAATTTATAGCAATACAGGCCCACTTCAACAAACAAGAAAACTCTCAAATAAGTAACCTTAAACTACACCTAACAGAAGTGGAAAAAGAAGAGCAAACAAAATCCAGAGCCAGCAGAAGGAGGGAGATAATAAAATCAGAATATAAATAAGTGAAATAGAGACTGAAAAAAAAAACAGCAGGAAGGATAAATGAAACTAAGAGCTGGTTCTTTGACAAGATAAACAAAATTGACAAACCCTTAGCCACCCTCGCTAAGAAAACAAGAGAGAAGGTTCAAATAAATAAAATTATAAATGAAAGATGAGAAATTACAATGGATACTACAGAAATACAAAGGATTATAAGAGAACACTATGGAAAACTATGTGCCAGCAAATTGGACAATCTAACAGAAATGGATAAATTCTTAGACTCATACAACCTCCCAAAAGTGAATCAAGAAGAAATAGAGAATCAGAATAGACCAATCACAAGGGAAGAGATTGAAACAGTAATCAGAAACCTCCCAAAAAACAAAAGCCCAGGACCAGATGGTTTCTCTGGAGAATTTTATCATAAATTCAAAGAATATTTGATACCTATCCTTCTCAAACTATTCCAAAAAATTGAAGAAGATGAAATGTTCACCAACTCATTCTATGAGACCAACATTAGCCTGATACCAAAATGAGACAGGGACAACACAAAGAAGGAAAATTACAGGCCAACATCACTGATGAACATAGATGCAAAAATCCTCAACAAAATATTAGCAAACTGAATACAGCAATACATTAAAAGGATCATACACCATGATCAAGTGGGATTTATACCAGGGATGCAGGGATGGTTCAACATCCAAAAATCGATCAATGTGATACACCACATTAACAAAATTAATAAAAACCACATGATCACCTCAAAAGATGCAGAGAAAGCATTTGACAAGATCCAACATCCATCAATGATAAAACCTCTCAATAAAATGGGTATAGAAGGAAAGTATCTCAACATAATAAAGGGCATATATGACAAACCCACAACCAACATCATACTTAATGGTGAAAAGCTGAAAGCCATCCCTCTGAGAGCAGGAACAAGACAAGGGTGCCCACTCTTGCCACTCCTATACATCATAGTACTGGAGGTTTTGGCCAGCACAATTAGGAAAGAAAAAGAATTAAAAGGTATCCAAATTGGAAAGGAAGAAGTAAAACTGTCACTGTTTCCAGACAACATGATTCTGTATGCAGAAAACTCTAAAGAATCCATCAGAAAACTATTAGAAATAGTCAACAACTACAGCAAAGTTGCGGAATACAGCATCAACTTACAAAAGTCAGTTGCATTTCTATACACTGATAACGAACTAGCAGAAAGGGAAGTCAGGAATGTAATCCGATTTGCAATAGCAACAAAAAGACTAAAGTATCTAGGAATAAATTTAACCAAAGATGTGAAAGATCTATACACTGAAAACTGAAAGACATTACTGAAAGAAATTGAAGAAGACATAAAGAAATGGAAAGATATTCCATGCTCATGGATTGGAAGAATGAACATAGCTAAAATGTCCACAATACCTAAAGCAATCTACAGATTCAATGCAATCCCAATTAGAATCCCAGTGACATTCTTCACAGAAATAGAACAAAGAATCCTAAAATTTATATGGAACAACAAAAGACCCTGAATAGCCAATGCAATCCTGAGAAAAAAGAACAAAGCTGGAAGCATCACAATCCCTGATTTCAAAATATACTACAAAGCTATAGTAATCAAAACAGCATGGTACTGGCACAAAAACAGACACACAGATCAATGGAATAAATTGAAAGCCCAGAAATAAAACTGCACATCTATAGACAGCTAATCTTCGACAAAGGATCCAGAACATACAATGGAGAAAGGAGAGTCTCTTCAATAAGTGGTGTGGGGAAAACTGGACAGCCACATGCAAAAGAATAAAAGTAGACCGTTATCTTACACCATACACAAAAATTAACTCAAAATGGATTAAAGATTTGAATGCAAGTCCTGAAGCCATAAACCTCCTAGAAGAAAATATAAGCAGTACACTCTCTGAAATCAGTCTTAGCAGCACCTTTTCTAATACCATGTCTACTCAGGCAAGAGAAACAAAAGAAAAAATTAACAAATGGCACTACATCAGACTGAGTATCTTCTGCAAAGCAAGGGAAACCAGGAATAAAATGAAAAGACAACCCAGCAACTAGGAGAAAATACTTGCAAATCATATATCCAATTAAGGGGTTAGTTTCCAAAACATAGAAAGAACTCATACAACTCAACAACAAAAAAACAAACAACTTATTAAAAAAATGGGCAGAGGATATGAACAGATGTTTTTCCAAAGAAGATATACAGATTGTCAGCAGGTACATGAAAGGATGTTCAACATCACTAATTATTAGGGAAATGCAAATCAAAACTACAATGAGCCATCACCTTACACCAGTCAGAATGACTGTAATTACCAAAACAAAAAATAACAAATGTTGGAGAGGATATGGAGAAAAGGGAGCCCTCATACACTGCTGGTGAGACCTTGAGGGTATTATGCTAAGTGAAATAAACCAGATAGAGAAAGACAAACACTGTATGATTTCACTCACATGTGGAAGATAAAAAACACATGGATAAAGAGAACATATTAGTGGTTACCAGAGGGGAAGAGGGTGGGGAGTGTGAGCAAGAGTGGCAAAGGGGCACATATGTATGGTGACAGGTAAACATTAGACTATTGGTGGTGAGCACAATGCAATCTATACAGAAACTGATATATAATAATGTATACCTGAAATTACTCAGTTATAAACCAATATGTCCTCCATAAAATAGTTGAAAATAAATAATGTCTGTAGGAGACTCTTTTAAAGTCATTAATTCCCTAGGCTCTGAGTTCCTCTGGTGCAGTGCACTAACACATACATGTTTGGAATCCCAGAAGGAAAAGAGAAAGATGAAATAGGATATTGAAAAGAATATTGTCTGAGAGTTTTCCTGAATTAGTCATAGACATCAAGAATCTCAGAAAATAACAAATGCATAAATAACAGAAAAATAAATCCCAGAGATTGACATCAGGCATATTATATTCAAATTTCCAGAAGTAAAAGACAGAAAACACTTTGGAAAAGAAAAGGACATACATTACATGCAGAGGTACAAAAGTAAGAATAAGAATTTAAGCAGACATCTCTTCAGAAATCATGCAAGTTTAAAAACAAAGGAATTACATCTTTTAAGTATTGAAAAGAAAAAAGCTGTTAACCCAGAACTTTATACCCAGAAAAAGATATCTTTTAAAAATGAAGGAAAAATAAGGACTTGCTCAAACAAACAACAATTGTGAGAATTTATTGCCAGCAGGTCTACTTTACAAAAAATTATTAAAGTTCTATGGGGGGAAATTGTTCCACATATAGCTGTAAATTTGGTATGTCCATGGGAGGAGGTAAGTTCAGGATCTTCCTATGTCACCATCTTGAACCAGACCCTAGATAACTCCTGTTTCTTAACATTTTTGAGTCACAGACAGATTCCCTAAATAATCTGATGAAAGCTAGGGACCCTCTCCCAGGGTAATAAATATACACACATATGTACAACACTTCACAAACAATTTCTTGTGGTTCAGGAAGCCCTTGAAAGCCATCCAGGGCCGTTCTAGAAATCACAGGGGACCAATGAAACCTCTGTCCTGGGGGACTCCTTGGCAACTTTTGTCCCAGTACTTTTGGCCACCCCTTTCCACAGACCTACAGTGCACTCCTTTCTCCTTTCCACCCTTCAAAGCCCAACATTCCCAACCTTTCTCTAAACCTTTCTAAAAACTACCCCGTGAACTGATCTGTCCCTCCCCAGGGACCATCATCTGCACAGTACACGTGGCTCTGTGACCATCATAAGAACTCCCTGTTTTTCTTGTCCAGGACTTCATATTGTCTCCAGAGCACAAATTTTGCACAAAATAGGTCTCAATTTTGTAATCTGTTTATATTAGTTGGCTTAATTCCCCAGTTATAACTCATAGATGCTGGTCTTTTTATATCCTTTTTCAACCAGTAAACTCTCTTAAACTAGCTTGCCTCTTCTAAGGTCATCTTTTTTTAACTGACATTACACATGTACTATAGAAAATGGTCCTAAACTTTGATTGCTCTGGGAAAATGTTCCTGGAACTCATCACAAAACCAGACTTCAGGAGGAAAATTGAAACAACTGGGTAGGGATTCACATCTCTTTTAACATAACAGAAGCAAGCATTGTCTTTGACTGAAACACATCCTATTTTTCTTGTATTTTTCCTTTCTAGATATTGAAAAAACTGAGGGACACAGATATTTCCTCTTAGTCCCATAACATATCTCTGAAGCCAAAACTGAATTGAAAATAGGCGGCTGTGCCCTTTCAGAGCTTCTGGATTCTAAAATGCTACTAAGTAAAAATAGTACAAAATGTCAAATGCCAAGAAGTAGATAGCAATGCCAAGGGAACCACTTCCTTAATATGTAAACAGAATAAAAGTTCCAAGTAGTCCTAAAGATCTAAATATCTGAAAAGAAGAGAGAAAGTAATTACTTAGGGAAATAAAATCACCAGGAGGGAAGGAAGACTTATAGCCAATGGGATGTGAAGCCAGATGTGAAAGGGAAGAGAAGATGTTAATCCCTGGGATCAGTTCCTCGTGGTTAAAGAATGAGCATCTGACCATGACGTCAAATCTCAGAAAGGTAAAGATGAGTGCACCATAATGATTTTTCAGTAGGTAGAAGGCAGGAAAGTTTTCCTGTCAACAAGGAAAAGAACATTTGAGAAACTTGAGGTTATTGCTATTTTATTCTAAGAAGCCTCATTCTGTTTGGGGACCAGGAGATTTGTCACAAACATTTGTCAAGAGACCCGATCTCCTACATGTGTGAGCCTGGGGATAAACTAAAGGTAAAAATAAAAGCCACCACCTCTTGAAAGTTTACCGAGCTTTAGCAGATGCTCAGCACTCTGTCAGAGGTCACATAGAGAGAGTGAGAGTTAGGACTTCTGGAGCAGGTGGAATAAGACAGGTCTGAATTTGAATCTCATTTCTACATCTTGCCAGCTGTTGACTTTGGGAAAATTACTTGACCTGTGGAAGCCTCGGTTTTCTTATGTGTAAAAGTAAAGATAATAATAACTACCTGACGGAGTTGTCACAAGCGTCAAATAAAATAAGACATGCACATCACTTAGCTCAATGCCAAGTACGCAGCACAGGCTCCCAATACATAGGATACTATTATTTAAACACATTATTTCATGTAACCTTCACATGCAGCGGTGTAAAGGAATTAGACTCTTGCGCAGGGACGTCACCTCACTACATGGCTCAAGAGATGCAGGGTAGTGTAATGAAGAGCCTGAAATGGGTTCCAGCAAAGGATACAAGACAAGTACTCAGACAGCTAGGATGGTTGCACATCTCTATTGAGCAGCAATCACCACCCTGGCGTGGTCTCAAACCCCAGTGTAGACAATAAGTTTCATAGAATGGTACAAATAATGGCTAGAGGAATTTAGAGGAGGGAAGAATTACCTACGGAAGGAATCCAACTGTTGTAAAACCTTAGCTTGACCCTAAGCTGGGGAATTTGAGAGCTGAAGGCAGCTGAGACCATTAGGCAGTTCAGGGACAGAAAACGTGAAGGTAGCCTCCAGGTTGACCTCAGTACCTGAGGAATGATAGTAACTAATTAGAATTCTGGTTTTAAGATGGAAGTGGTTAGAGAATAAAGGTGTGAGAATTTTGGGTAGCTGAATTTTAGTCAGAACTTGCAACACGTGGTACCATCACAGAATAGTTGTTCATACTCATTAACTAGAGGTGGAAGTGAATCTTACCTGGTCTGCAGGCGAAGCAGAAAAAACAAAAACCATGAAAAAATGGCAGGCTTATATGGAGTAGGAAATTCTACAGAGCAGATTGTAATGATGCAGTCTGCCTGTTGCCTGCCCGCCCATCTATGGTTTGTAGGTTGATTCCTCACACTATGTGGTGAAACAGATTGGGTGGTATAAATTGCAGGTGAAGTACGCGATGAGGAGGTGGTCAATAGCTGGAAGTAGGACACACTTAAGGAGACACAGAGGACATCCCCCTCGACCCCTTGGAAGATGGCTATGAACAGGAAGAGCAGTGAATGGAGACCACTCGTCAGGCTAGTTTTGCCTTTAGAGTAACTAACACTTAGAGAGTCACTTTTGCAAGGAATCTCCACAGGCGTCATTATGTTTATTCTTCTTCTGATCCTCGCTAATGTGCCAACCACAGCCTGTCCTTCCTGCCATTTGTGGTCTGAAACATAACTTTGTTACGATCAAAGTCTCAGGCCTAGAGTTATGACGCCTGCCCTGGCCCCAGAGTGATGGAATTCAGGGAGGGGAGACAGTGGGAAGAGAGAGGATTCTGAGAACAATGCCAGTGGCTGAGGGAGATCAGCTTCCACCGTCCTGCGGAGAAGGCTCAAACCAGAGAAAGTCCCCACTGAGGGAGCCTGACTGATGAGAAAATAGCCTGATGTGTGAGTTACCAGAACCTCCCTGAAACACCTGAACCCCATAATGCCAAGAAGGACTGACTCAGACAACTTCACCCCAAGGAGGAAGGTGTTCAGCTGCAGCAAATGAAGTGAAACAGACAGCTGACAGTTTCTATTGAGCAGCAAGGCACATTACAAGCTAATTCCAGGGGGTCTTAAATCCCAGCCCGAGTCCCTGTCTTGTCCTTGCGTGGACCCTGACTTCTGACCGTCAACCAAGATTTATTCCACTTTGCTGTCATCAAAGACAGCTTTTGTCAGATAGAGAAGTTTGAACCCTGGGATAAGGTCATAAAGAAGCCCAGTGAAGCTACTGTGTGGCAATCCTAATGTCTGACCACATGCCAAAAGAGCCACCCCGTCCTCCTCAGACCAAGAAGGGCTACAAATGTGCGACCCAATTTTCACCAAGTGGTCTCTTCCAAACGAGGCATGACGAATAAGGAGAAAATTAGGACAAGCTGGGACAGGGGCAAGATATGCTACCGAAGCACATCTAGGGTGACACAAACAAAGCATGGGAAACATCACGTAGACAGGAACCAGTGAAAATCACAAGAGAGCAAAAGCAGCCCACTGGTACAACAGTCCTGAAAGCCTGGTGGAGTCCTGGAATCAGTCCTCAGGGGCAAGAGGAGACCTCACCTCCTGATCCTCCAGAGGCACAACCCTAACAGCTCTTAAAGTGAGGAAACTGTGCCTTTCATCCCATCTCCATATTTAAGACTTATTCATTTTTTATTCAACAAAAATGTTTTGAGTAGCTACTGTGTGTAGCACACTGAGCTTAAGCAATATTATTAAATATATGCATATTAGATATAAGATTAAATATACATATGTACTTTAATATACATATATGTTACTGTTAAATATGTATGTAAATCCTTTGTTATTATCATACAAACGTATTTACAGTGAATTTTTGTATGCGTTATTTTGTGAAATAAAATTCTTTATTAACTAATCCTTCCACAAGCCACATGCTTACAATAATACAAGGACAAATAATGTTCATAACAATGGTCTTAAAGCCCAATAAGATGTTGAAAATATTAACAGTACTTTGAGATTATCAAAGAAAGATAATACACATTCTATTTTAATATATCTATTATGTATTAGTCTGCTCGGGCCATCATAACAATACACAGACTGAGTTGCTCAAATGACAGAAATTTATTTTTCACAGTTTTGGAGACTGGAAGTCCAAAATCAAGGTGTCATCAGGATTGGTTTCTGGTGAGAGCTCTCTTCCTGGCTTGCAGATGGCTGCCTTCTCACTGTGTCTTCACATGGCCTTTCCTCTATGTGGATGGGGAGAAAGAGAGATCTCTGGTGTCTCTTTCTTTATAAGAAGAGAAACTTCTTATAAGGACACCCAGTCACACTGGGGGGTTAGCACTTCAACATATGAATTTGGGGAGAGGGGAGTAGGGAAGGAACAATTCAGTCCATAACATACTATAATACAAAGAAAGTCATAATCCATCCTATCCATAGCATCCATGGGAAGGAAATTAACATCAAGTATGTGCCATTTATAAGATATGTTTAATTATAGCCAATTTGTCTGAGGCGATAAAATTAGTAACCAGAGAACTAGTGACCAAACATAGATCTGACTCCAAAATATGTCATTTTTACCATTCAAACTAAGATAATTTATCGTGAAAATGGTAGCAATTTTTCTATGCCCTTTGCAGTATGACTTTGAAGCTCTTCTCATCAAGAAGTGGAGACTATTCCCCCACCCCTTGAATCTGAGTGGTCTTAAGACTTGCTTTTGTCGGCAGAATGTGGGGGAAGTGATGATGTGCCATCTCAGAACTCTGCCATTGCCACGTAAACAAGCCCGAGTTAGCCTGCTGGAAGATAAAAGACAATGTGGAGGAGAGCCATGCTGAGGCCAGCTGAAGCCATCCTAGACCAGCCTACAGCCAGCAACCCCCAACATCTGAGAAAGCCCAGCCAAGATCTGCAGATCCATCTATCTGACCCATAACTGTGCAAACTCATGAGGGAGCCTAGCCAAGACCAGGAGAACTGCTCAGTAATAAACACTTACTGTTCGAAGACACTGAGTTTTGGGGTGGTTTGATATGCATTAATAGATAACTGATGCATAGTCTATCTTTCCTTGAATTCTAATTCCCTAAGGATTACCACAGGATTGTAGTATATGGTAACTTTCTGCTTGCCAGTGTATCTACCTAATCATAATATTGCATTCCCCAACCTCTAGGCATCCAAGACATGATTGTTAGGACTGTTCATGTAAGCACAGCGTTTACTTATGGCTAGGATAGAGGGTCTCCAGAAAATAGAATGATCAGTGGATACAATTAACTCTGGGAATGCTTCCTAAAAGTCAGTGTAAATTTTAGTAGGCTTCTAAATAATTTGTTGTGGTCCTGGAGCTGGAAGCCCCAGACTCTGGTGCTTTCTCCTTCTCCAAGTCCACCATCAAAAAGTAGCCGCAGTGAAACGGAGATTAACAAGCTACACCATCCAGCCCACACATTTAAGGCCCACATGCAGCAATGGAACATCTGATATCATGGTCCTCTGTGCGCATCACAACAGAAGTGGGCAGTCAAAGACGGCGTGGAAGAAGAGAACGAGAGTCCAGAAGCCCAAGTCGTAATTCTAGTTCCGCCTCTACCCAGCTGTATGACCCTGGGCATGTCACTTTAAGTTCTTTGAAGGTGGTAAACAAAATGGTTGAATTTGAACATTTCTGGGGACTTTTCTGTTTTAATTCTCTATAGTTTCTAAATCTCTATTCTAAATTGTCTTTTAAAAATATTTCAATTTTCCACCAAACTTTATCTCACAAAAGTCCTTTTTGTTGTCTCTTGTATTTTTCTTGCACAAATAAAAGGGGCAAACATCTATTGGCAGCTTACAAGCTGCCGGGCACTGTTCTAAGCCCCTTGCACAGACTATTTCCTCTAGTCCTCATGACATCCCTAGAAGATCAACACTCTCATTATCATCCCCATGTCACAGGTAAGGAAACTGAGACTTAGAGAACTAAGTTGTCCACCTTCTAATTTGTCCAAGAACTAATTTGTCCAAGTTCTCATGAACACCAAGTTGCACAATACATTTATAAACCAATTAGCATGGCTCTAGACGCCAAAATGTACCACTGTATGGAGCTGCCCCTCTCTCCATACTGCCCCCACAAGCCACCCCATAAGCATGTAGGTTGTATCTTGAGGAATTATTTGTCTATGATTCTATAACATAAGGAGAGGAGACAAGAAAAATGAAAAATTTCAGTAGAAAGTAATTTTTTTATATAGCTGGAGAGAGATAGAGTGAGAAAAGATGATTGACGAACAATGGGATAACCAATCCTCAAGCTCTAAAAACAACACCCAGAAAATGACCAGCATTTTTTGCCTTTGGCATTTGTTTTGTTTTATCAAATATTTGTAAATATTTAAACATAATCTTTACTGCACATTGGAAAAAGTGATATAATTATAACATCAAACAATGAATTCCTTGAGGACAGAGAAATATTATACCCTGGTAGATAGATCTCCAGTGAGTATTTGTTGAATGAATGTTTCTTTAACAATGTTGTTCACGTGACAACATGGAGATTGTGCATAACTACAACTTTCGCAGCACCCTTCTTACTCCCAATCTTCAGGGCCTCCAGGTCCTTAGATGGACTGGACACTTTGCCACTTAGGTAAAGAATCTACCAAATTTTCACCATCATTACTGCCACCAGCCCAGCACTGAGGCCAGAGTTGCCCTTAACTTCGGGTTGATGATCCCTGCATTTGATTGCAATTGATGTTTAAGATTTATAGAATTCCCATATTCGCTCATTTTTTTTTCTAAAAGAAAATCATTGGGAATTTCATAATTGTAAGCCTCTGAGGTATATAATATGTGAATAGGCATAATTCCTGTCAAAACGAGCATTCTAAATGCTACAGAGTCTGTGGAGGAAGTCTAGTTTGAATCAGAGTGCTCGAGGCAGGTCGTCCCAGGTGAGTGAGGATAAATAAGTTTGTTACTATATAAAAGTGCACATCTGCCCACACACTTTTGCCCAGCAGCTGCAGCCACATTCTCTCTCCAACTTAGCAAGAGGCATTCTTGTGAAATCAAGGACAAAGATCAGATTCACACAAGACAATAGTTCTAAATGATTCTAAATTACACCAAATTGGTATAATTATGAATCCAAATTATTTTCCATTGTCTGAAGGGAGTTAGAGGGTTTGTGGAGAACAAGGCAAGAAGGAAATTAGTTATTCCAAGAGTTATTCTGCTGTTATTCTAAGAGTTTCAACTGGAAAATTTCATTTATACAAAGCAAGAATAACTGTTTTGTAATGAACTTATGGAGGCTTATGGAGAAGAGGTGGGTGGCACCAGGTGCTAAATTAAAACATCCTCATCCTCAATAGTACAAACATGTTAGTTTTCTGCCAAAATGTTGACATTCTTCTGGTGCTGGCCTCAGGGTAGAAGTAGTAAAGTGAACCCCCATAAATCTTCGCTTACATCCAGTGGGGATCTTGATTTTTCACTTTCAGCCATGTCTATACACATAGAACCAATAGAGATCCCTGTCCTTCCCCGTAGTTCAACACTTAATTGATTCAGCCTAGCTTCAGAGTTAACTATGAACATAACCAAAATGAGCAGATTTTGCTCGCTAAGATTCAGTTTCCAACTAATATAGAACCATATGCAACTGAAATAAGAAAAGTGCTCTTTTCAATGCTGAGATCCAGATTGGTTCTCTTCCATTCTCTGTGTTTGTGATTTATTCTCAGGACATTATATTTTGTGTGTGCTTTCTTTCAAATGATAATACTTTCCATACTTTTCAAAGATTTTTCCTCTAAAATGGATCACAAGTCTCAAATTGATCAAATTCAGATTTTATGGTTTTACATTCAACATTTAAGATCTCCAAAACGTGTAATTATTCAGTTCCAAAAACATACTCAAATATGCCCTACCTGCCTCCATTCTCTAGTTTTTAAATCTAGTTCTTTTTGCAATCCCCTCTTAGTCATCAGCGCTTTCCATTTTAAATTCATAGTTGAGAATTTCTAGCATTAAGTGAAATTCTCAGAGAAGAAAATTACTTCTAGTGTAGATTATCTATTACTGCATGACAGATCCTCCCGAAATTTAGTGGATTAAAACAAAGAGAGTTATTTATTTGCTCATAGTTTTGCAATATGAGCAGCCTTTGCTTTTTGAGCTGTGAGCACCTTTGATTTTTTCTGTTCTGGCATCAGTTACAGTCGCTCAGCTGGGGCTGTAGTGACCACTTCCGAGATGACTCACTTATGTGGCTGGCAAGTTGGTGCTGGCTATTGGGGAGCTAAGCAGGAGCCATTGGCTTGGGGGGGGCCTCACTTTTCTTTCATGTTGGCCTCTTCGTGTAACTGCTAGAGCTTCCTCCCAGCATAATGGTTTTCTCAAAAAGGAAGAAGCAGAAGCTACAGGTATTCTTTAAATATTAACTCAAAAGTTCCAAAACTCACTTCTTCCACATTTTTATTGGTCAAAGCCATCATGGACCTACCCCAGAATCAAGGAGAGAGACATAAGCTCCCAATGAGAAAAGCATCGTATGCATATGGGGAAGAGTGGAGTTTTTTAGCTTATTTTTGCACCTTAGCTCTCACAGTCTGCTCTCTAGCCACAACAATCCAAGTCTTTACTATACAAAAAATACACTATCCCCTCCCAAGATCCCAAACATCTTGCTCTCGCAAAAGTATGAGCTCAAATTTCAGGATCTTGTGATCCAGACCACAAGATAAGGCTCCTCCATTGTGGTTCCTTGGGCACAAGTTCTTGGATCATTTATCTCAATTTGAAGACTTAGGAACTAAGGAGACAGTATATCACAAGTTATCACACCAAAAATGGAACAAGCAGAGGATCATTGCTGTCATTCCTCCCATTCCAAAGGGAAAGGGAAGGGAAGAAACACATAGTCACTGGTCCAGAGCAATTGTGAAATCCAGCTGGATTCCTTGACTAGGGCCCAGTGCTGCTGCCTGGAAGTAGTTCTCTGTGATTCTTAGCTTCAACCTATGAATCATCCTTCTTTCCTTATAAGAAATGACCTGTGCTGTAGTTGAGAAATTTCTTAGCCTGCTTTCTACCTGTAGAGCTGCAAGGCCCAGAGTCGCCTTTTTATTATAAACTGTCTTTGTCCCTGTCAGTCCAAGATGATACAGTTCCTTTAAAACCTTTGTGAGTTTCTTATGTATAATATTAGACAAAAGTCACAATTAGACTCCATTAGACAAAAGCCATGCCACATATTTTTTCTGATATAGGGATTTCTTTCCCTTGAGCTCCACATGAGACCAACATGGGAGAATGTCTTTGAGATTCTTAGAAACCTAATTGTCTAGTTGACAGGTGTACAAGACACCCTCTTGATATTATCAGAAGAATTTTTGTCTAGCTTAAAGACACTACCTTAAATCTCTTGTCTCTGATCTAAGGCTACCTCACTCTAAGGGCACGTTATGCTGGAAGTGCTCTGGATTTTATCTTTGCTCTAAAGCCATTTATTACTTTTAGAATATCTTGCTATCTGGAGCGGCTGGGAATGAGAAACTGTTTTATTTCCAACACAGTAAGTTCTGAATCCTTTATATTTTCTCTAAATTCTGCTTGAAAATTAAATAGTTGCCCTCTAACTCATCTAGCTTCTCCTATACTTTGTTTTAGACAGCCGAAAGAAGCCAGTAGGCACTTTGAAAATTCTGCTTTGAAATCTCCTTAGTGAGACCCATGAGTTTGCTAGGTATCCAGTCTAACTTCCATGCTGCTGAAGCCCGCAGTTTCAACAAATATTCCGTCACCATAGAACACAAGACCCCTTTTCCTCAGTCTTCTTATGAAAATTTTCTCCCTATCCTTCAAGCCTTCAGTAATAACCTCTTTGGAAATCCTCAGGCCTCTGCCTGTTGCTCAGACTCAAAGTCACATTTTTTAGGTTTCTGGCTACTGAGAACCCCATTTTTAGCTACAAAATTATTCTTCACTCAGTGTTCAATCAGAGATGCAAAGCCATTATGAGTATTATGAGATAACGGAAGTCTTGTAGGAATTAGATCTTATAAAATTGTGGTAAAAGCTGGAGACGTAGGAATTTGAAAGGGAGAGTTGGACAATCAGAGTGAAGTCACCAAGCAGCCCTCTTGAAGCCAGCATGTCAGGCTACCAGAGCAGGGTCACCAAGGAGAACAGGCAGGGAATGGATGGCAAGCTTGGTCTCTGCATCTGACCTAACCGTGGGCCTGGTCGCGGAGGACAGCCTGACCAGCAGTCCAGAAGAGGACCTGACACCAAGTGAAAGCGACTGGGACAAAAAGGGGTCTATCGGCACCTGTGTCGCTCACTGCCTCTGACCAGGATGGCCTTCAGAACATCACAGCTCCTGCTTGCTTCTGCCTGCTCAATTCCAAGCAACTTTCTCTTTTAGCCAACTCTGATCTGGAATCATACCATGAAGGGGATTCTGCAAAATGTAGTTTGTTGTAGCACGGAACACTTCACTTCCAAAACCAATGAGATCTGGATATATGTGAAAGTTTAAAAATGTTCTCTCAACTATATGCACCTCTGCATATCAAAAGTGTTCTCAGTAGTAACCAGTTTATTTCTCTTGGGTTTTTTTTGTTTTGTTTTGTTTTGTTTGTGTAGTGAGGTAATCCTTGGGGAAAAAAATACAAAAGAAAATCTTGACCAGCAGATGAGGTACATGGAACTTTCTTGGATGTGCTAAAATGTGTATAGAAAATTGTCCTTCTTCAAATTTTGTCACTACCATAAACTAAGAAAGACCTAAAATTTGTATATGATGATCTTAGGCCAACTTTACTTTTGTGGTCTGGTTTTTATATTATATAGGCAATCCTACCAAGGGAAATTGCGGTGGAATTGGGTGAAGGAAAGGAATGGTGTGCTAGTCATGTTTTCCTCTTAAATGCAGGTGGGATCGTGTCCCTTCGTCACTGGAAGTCTTTCAGGGACTACCCTCGTCTGAGTTCTGTCCAGCCTTGACCCCGCTGCTCCTTCCTCAGCTCCAGCTGTGTGGCTTGGAATTGCTGGGTTCCTCATGTGCTCCCAGGGCCCCCCTCTGTCTGTGCTCCTTTTCCTCCCGGGGTGCCTTCCCATCCTCCGCAGCCCTCATTTATTCACTACACCCCCTTTCTGCCTGGAAGATGGCTATTCTTCGCTCCAGATCCTGCTCCACATCACTTCCAGGAAACCTTTCCTAGATCCTGCAGCCCTTCATGCAGAACGGATCTAATTACTTCTGTTTCTGCTCTCAGGGTGCTTAACACATGCCTATTTTGTGGTGCATGTTACATTGTAGTAGAGTGTGTACTTTGTCTGACTTCAGACCTAGCTAATGAGCTCCCATGGATCTATGAGTCTTGTTCTTCCTTGTATCCCCAGCCATGGGACAAGACTGGCACATAGATCTTCATAAATATGATCAAATATGGATGTGCTGATAGGCAGGTAGTGGGATGAAAGGATAAATGAGAACATATATGAGTAAATTAGTAAACATTTCCCCTGAGCTTTGCCCTGTTTCTTACTGCCAACTAAATACCATCCAGAATTAACGTGAGACCCTGAGATGGCCAGTAGAGTTGGGGCAAGGAGCAGGTGGTCTCCGTGACTACTCAGATTCCTTGAGCAGTAGTTCTTGGGAAATTACAAAGGGCAGTCAGGCAGACACAGTGTGACAAATCTAATGGCAAAACCCACAATTCTACCAGAAAGACAGATGTGCGAGTGTTCCCTTCCCACCCTAGATTACCTCCATGCCGTGCAATAAATGTACTGCATTTGTCACGCATTGGGACTGAGCTGCCTTCTTCCATTATGTGAATCCTCTGGCTGAGGCTGGCACCACTGAGAGATGCGTTTCCATAAACCAACTGGTGAAAAGATGGGATATGCAGAATCTTAAAAGTCCTGCCATTCACTGATTCAGACATCACTCTCTATGGTACCCCTCTTCCCAGCCATGTACTCACATACACACGCTCACACACAAACACATTCACACAGCGTTTTCTTCCTTCAACATCCACTCAGTCAAAAATTAGGCAAACAAGAGGAAGGAAACCCTGAAGGTCTGGACACAGAACACTCCTACAGGTCCTGGTGCACAAATGAGAAACAATGAGTCAAGACAAATCCCGTCCTCCACTGTCAGTTTTTTATTTTATTTTATGTTTTGCTTGAGGAAGATTGTCCCTGAGCCAACATCTGAGCCAATCCTCCTCCATTTTTTATATGTGGGATGCCCGCACAACACAGCTAATGAGTGGAGTATGTCCGCACCCAGGATCCAAACCTGCGAACCTGGGCCACCAAAGTGGAACTCACAGAACCTCAACCAATCAGCCCCAGGGCAGCCCTCTTACTTTTTTTATAAATAAAATCTACCACCGTTTTGAAGAAAAAAAAATTTTAAAACTATATAGAACAAAAAGAAAACTTATTTCATCACCCCTTCCACCTCCCCCGTCCATAAACCCTTCTCCCTATAAGTATCTACCGTTAAGATTTTGGTATCAGGGCCGGCCCATGGCTAAATGGTTAAGTTTGCACGCTCTGCTTTAGCGGCCAAGGGTTTTGCCAGTTCGGATCCTGGGCAGAGACATAGCACCACTTGTTAGGCCATATTGTGGCGGCGTCCCACATGCCACAACTAGAAGGCTTTGGTATCATGACATATTCTATGTATATTTAGATACATACATATAGACATATGTTTTGAATGCAAATGTAAACAAATTATACATAGTATGCAACTTGTTCTTTTCACTTAAAAATTCTTTTTATTTAAAGAGGTGTGGATTTACAGAATTCTTTTTTCATTCCCTTCCCTTCATACCCTCTTCTACATTGTCATATACTCATAGATACACACACACATATGTATTTAGTTTTCATTGTTTGTTTTACCAATTTTGTAACATATTACATATTTTCTGCATCTTCCTTTTCTAACCCAACAATATCTCACGAAAATCAATTAGTTTAGCTCTAGTTCATTCTTTTTAATGGCTGGATTATTCCATTCCAAAATGCCATAAACATTCCACAGTGTGGACATACCATAAACCATTTCTCACTTGGTATATGTGACTTTTCTGTTTGTTGTCATTGCAACCAATGCTGCAATCAATACCTTTGTATACACATCCTTAAATATTAGCATTTCTATTTATATGTTATACATTCTCAGGAGTGAGCTCACCAATCCAAGGATATATTGTATTTTATTTTAAAAGATAATGTTAAATTCATTTCTCGAAATACTATAATAGTTCTAATTTCCTCTAGCAATGTGAATATCCTTTCCACATATTTTTCTCAGGAATAGAAGTTATAATCCTTTTTTCTTTTTTTTTTTGGTGAGGAAGATTCACTCTGAGCTAACATCCATTGCCAAACTTCCTCTTTTTCTTGCTTGAGGAAGATTGGCCCTGAGCTAACATTTGTGCCAGTCTTCCTCTGCTTTGGACATGGGATGCCTCCACAGCAGGGCCGACGAGTAGAATAGGTCTGTGCCCAGGATCCGAACATGTGAACCTTGCCCATGGAAGCAGAGTGGACAAAACCTTAACCACTTGACCACAGGGTCATCCCGAGAAGTTATAATCATTTTTAATTCTCACCAACCTAATTGGTGAGAAGTTAAATGTCATTGTTACTTTATTTTCCTTTCCCTGACCAACACTAAACTCAACCTTTTGCATATTTATTGATTTCTTAGATATGCTTCTCTGTGATTGGCCTTTTTATAATCTTTGACCCCCTTCTTATTTCATCATTTGTCTTTTTATTACCAGTTTGTACAATATTTTTTTTGTGAGGAAAATTAGCCCTGAACTAACTGCTGCCAATCCTCCTCTTTTGGCTGAGGAAGACTGGCCCTGAGCTAACGTCTGTGCCCATCTTCCTCTACTTTTATGTGGGACGCCTGCCACAGCATGGCTTTTGCCAAGTGGAGCCATGTACGCACCCAGGATCCAAACTGGCAAACTCTGGGCCACCAAAGCAGAACGTGCACACTTAACTGCTGCACCACCAGGCCGGCCCCTGTACAATATTTTTATATTCATTTATTCATTCAACAAATTTATTAAATGCGTGCTAGAGTCAGGCACTCTTCTAGTCACTAAGGAAACATAAAAATTGCTGCCTTCAGGGAGCTTCCACTCTAATGTGAGAAGTCAGTCAATCAATCAATCAGCAAAATGCATATTGTGTCTGATGAGGTCAGTGCTGTGGAGAAACACAAGGCTAGAATAGAGCCAGGAAGCCCCTGAGCAAAGTCCCTTTATCTCACTTATGCAGTGAAAGTATTTTGATCCAAAATTATAATTTGTCATTTTACTTCATGGAATCTTTTGTCTTACAATGTTACTGAGGTCAAATTCTCTTTGAATACATTTATAGCCTCTACGTTTCTTGATCTGACTGAAAAAAACTAACAAAATTCAGTCCACACTTACTGTTTTCTTGATTAATCTCAGATATTTATTATTCCATACGAATTTTATCATTTTATGCAATTCAAAAAATTGGGATTTTAATTGGAATTACATTAAAGTTATTTATTAATTTTGAGGTCACTGCCAAGTTTACAATGTCTTCACATCTAAGAACATAGCAGATAAGTTTATACTTTCATATCTTGCTTTATCCTTCAAAAAGTTTTGTACTTTTCTTCATATAGTATCTATAGTTTAGTATTAAATTTAATTCCTAATAATTTCCTCATTTTTTATGCTATGAATTGGAATTATTTTTCCTATCTCAATTTATTACTTATTTTTGCTGGCTAACAACAAAAAAACTGTTTCATGTTTATCTTTTATCCAATCCCCTCACCAAAATGCCATAATAATTTTATTAAGATTTTATTATTGAATTTTTTATGTATAAAATATTAGCAAAAGCAAATAATTTGATCTCTTTCAATATTTTACTATCTTCTCTTATCCCACTAGCTAGGCCTACTACAACAATGTTGAAATATAATGAAGATAGTTGGCATCTTGTTCCCAAATAAGAGGTTATAATTATTGTGGCAAGGAAAAGGTGTATGGTGAAACCAAGACATGGATCATGAAACCTTCTCTCTTAATACATATCACTTCGGCTCATATTTCATGGGCCAAGGCAAGTCGTGTGGGAATACAATCTTCTCACAGAGAAGAGTTAGTAGGGGGTGCCATAGAAAAGAGCAGAAAATATTTTGAAAAATAATACAATCTACCATATCAGTCAGCAAACCAAAGCTTGCTGGCCAAATTCTCTTTTTGTGTGGCCTGTGAGCTAAAACTGGTTCTTAGATTTTTCAATTGTTAAAAAAACATTAAAAAGAAGAATGATATTTCATGAGACATGAAAATTATATCAAATTCAAATGTTCATGCCCATCAGTAAAGTTTCATTGGAGCACAGCCATGCTCATTCCTTTATGTGTTTCCTGCGGCCACTTCCTCATTACAACACGAGAGTTGAGTGTTATGACAGAGACCAATGGGCCTCAAAGCCTAAAATATTTACAACCCTGCTTTTTACACAAAAAGTTTGCAAACCCCTGTTCTATATAATATTTAAGAAATTTCCTTCTATGATTACTTAGGCTTTTTATAAGTAATGTTAGCTCTTTTTTTAATGTCTTTTCAACATTTAATGACACAATTTTTTTCTTTAATATGCTGATATAATAAATTACATTACCTTATTTCTTGATATCAAGATAAACCCTACTTAATCACCATGTATTATTCTTTTCATTTACTGCTAGATTCTATTTGCTAATATTTTAAACATATTTTGCCTTTATACTCATGAGGAAAAGTGGTCTACAATTCTACATTTTTATGACTTTATAATGTTTTGTTGTTATAGCTCTACTAGCTTCAAAAACATAAGATGAAATTAATATCTATCATTTCTAATGGTCTATATTAGTTTAGATAACATTGGAATTATCTGTGGCTTAAAGATTAAAGTTTAGCTGTAAAACATTTGCTTCTTGTACCTGTTTAACAGGAGAAGTTTTGTTTCTCCCACGTTTCTCACTCTATTTCTTCTATAATAATCCAATTTATTTAAATCTCTACTTCTTGGGTGAATTTTGGTAGCACATTTTCTCACTTTCCAGAATCGAATTCCTGTACTAGAATGAAGTCTCTTGCCATAAAACTGCACGTTTCTCTCTTTAACTCTTTACTACTCTTTTCCTTATTTGTTGCCTCTACTCATTCCTTGATCTTGCATGCTTTTTTTTGCCCTCTTTTTTTTCTTAGTTTGATTCAAAAAGGGGTTTTAAAAGCTCATGACCCACTCAGACACACACTGAGTAATCAACCTCTTAGCTCAGGTAAATGAGACATTTTGACATTTCAAATGGTGAAGTTGACACAACTGTCCTACGCCTTCCTCGTATCTCATGAAGATACACCATTGGCTGGTGGCTCAGTAGAGACACCAACACAGACTGAGGCCCTGTTGGCTCAAGGGGTCTGGCATGTCCTTCCTCTTGGCTTTGCATTCCTCAGCAACCCAAAGGGCCACTTTATAGACATCTCAGCCAATAGACCACATTCTTACTGCCTGGTCACCCAAATTTTGAATCTTTAACCGGGCCCTGGGCCTAGAAAGTTTTCACTGCAGCATTTAGAAAACAATGCAGGATGGAGAGGCCTTCAAAGCTTGAGTTTTTCCAAACAGCAAGTCTGATCGTCGGTTACCAAAGCTCTTAATCATATTTACCATTTCTACTTTTTTAATTTCTATTTTATCCTCATTGATTCCATTTTTTAATTTTGTGAATTTTTCTCATTTCTTAAGATGAGTACTGGATCCCTCTGTCTTTACCCTCTCTTCTTTAATGACAAAGATATATAAAGCTTTAAATTTTACTCTCTGCCCCCTGAGTCTTAAAATGATGTGTTCTCCTTTTCATTGTTTTCTAGATGAGTTTGTAACTTGGTTTTAATTTCCCTTGATGGCTGTTTCTTAATTTCTGAATAATCAAGATTTGTTTGGTCATCTTATAACTATTTTTAATTTTATTGGATTATGAACTAACCAAACAAAGCCAGTTTTATTGGATTATCTACTGACATGATTTGAAAAACTATTTCATGACTATATGAAAATGTATATTTTCTATGCTTGGGATACAAAGTTTTATTTATACCCACACATATACTCACTTATATGTACATATTTGCACACACACATCATGCATACACACATAAAAAGCACAGGTAGTCAAATTTATTTTTTACATTATTTGAGTCTTTTTTTGCTTAGTGGAACTATTCAAGTTTAGAAAGAATAGTGTTAAATTCCCCAAAATGATTATTATTCAAGTTACTAATAATATTGTTATTTTCAAATTTTCCTTGTGATTCCGATAGCTTTTCCATTCAGCTGGTATTTTTGTTTTGTCTATACAGATTTTTGAGTATTACATCATCTTCATTGTTCCTTTCTTCACTGGATAACAACATCCTTCTTCGTCTTCTTAAAACTATTCACAAGTCCTACATTGTCTCATACTAATAAAGTCACAGCTGTTGCCTGTGTATTTGCATTTACATGGTACCTATTTTCCCAGCATTTTACTTTCAGCTCTTATTTAACGTTCCTCTTAGATGTGATTCTTTTCACAATGTATATCTGGGTTGGTGTTTTTTATCCCAAACTTGCTGTCCTCGTTTTTTTTGTTGTTTCGTTGTTTGTTTTTTTTTGAGGAAGATTAGCCCTGAGCTAACTGCTGCCAATTCTTCTCTTTTCCCTGAGGAAGACAGGCCCTGAGCTAACATCATGCCCATCTTCCTCTACTTTATACGTGGGACGCCTACCACAGCATGGCATGCCAAGCGGTGCTGTGTCCCTACCCGGGATCGGAAGCGGGGAACCCTGGGCCGCCAAAGCGCAACGTGTGTACTTACCCTCTGCGCCACCGGGCTGGCGCCTCTGTCCTCGTTTTTATCAGGACTCTTCAGAGAGGTCCTGGGGAGCATGCGTACACCACTCATTTGGTTTCTTCTTCCTTACTTTAGATATGCTATTCACTTAAATTTGTGGTCATCTCTTTTTCTGTTTTCTTACATTGGCTGATTTGGTCAACTGACTATCCTTCTCATTTTTAAACTTAATTTAGAAGCTCCTCAGTAATTTTTAATTCTACTCCTTGTTCCTTCCCTTTCTCTTCATTTTTCAACTATTATATGAAAACAAGATCCAAATATCTCCCTTTCTAAGATCTTTTATTCCGCATGTCTTCTTCTCCCTCTCCTTGGTTAAAAAGATTATTAAAATGCCTTTATTCCTCAGATCTTACACCCAAAATGCTTGGATTTGGCTGGCATAGTTTGCTATTTTTAGTCGCAGACTATTCAGCTTCCCCATGTGATGATCATGCTGTCATGCTCTGGCCTAACCAGACTAATACAATGTGTCTCCCTCCACAGAAATGTACTGGATCAGTAACACAGCCACAGAGCTCACACGGCCCCTAGACTGCACACCACATGCATGGCCATGTGCACACATTCACATTCCGGTTTAGTCCTTGACAACCTGATTTTGGATCTCATGCAGGTGCGTGGGCCCAGCTTCACAATGTAGGGTCTATAGTCTTTCATGCCCTCAACTATATAATCACCATCTCTGCCTACTTCAAAGCTACTGGTGGCCCTCAGTTCAGATTCTTCCCTCTGCACCCCACACAGCTTATCTCCCAGGCACTTCCTATGAACAACCTTATTATATCCCCTAAAATTCACTTTTTTCAGCACACAAGTAATGACATCAACTCACAAACATTCCCATGGGACACGCCACCATACCCAACATGTCTTGGAAGAAATATGCCCTTTTTTTAAGATACCAGGCACCATTTTATTATTCACAACAATCTAAGATTTGTCTAATAATTAAATACATGCATAAAGAACATGTACATATGCAGAGAAAGAAGCTAGCATCACTGAATCAATGATAAAAATGGCAGAAGTTGGAGTTCTGTGAGATAACTGGGGTTTGATGCCTCAAAACAAAGTGGGGATATTCCACAAACATCTCCTGTCACCTGAGGTTACACCACAGGACATTAAAACATAAATGTTTCTTTGCTTAGAAATGTCAAATGAAACATCAGCCATCAGTTGAGTGTGGAATTTCCATCCACGTGTCCAACTTTGTCTGTGGCTGACTGAGAACCTCTTCGTTTCCGGTTTAAGGGGGAACTTGGAGCACCTCACTAATCAGATTCGAAAAGAGGCGCTAGTGCAGAGATACGGAGAGTTAATGCAGCTCGAACTTCAAACCGAGTGTTGTCCTACAGGGAAAGAGTGCACATACCACCTTTCTTATGAGCATTCAGCAAAATAAATACCTTGAAACTGAAATCGATTACTTTGACAAAAGTACAGAACATGATTTGATTCTAGCATGTTGACTCTATGACCTACTCTTACACTTCCTTTACTTTGTGACCTCCCAGCCCCAAGGGCAGTACCCTGCACACACAGGGACTAAGGTACAAATCCGTATTTCAAAAATAGCTGCCACCACACGTCCTCCTCCCCAGATCATCCAATATGAGCCTTCTAACAGCCTTCAGCTTCCCAGTGTGACTGGAACTCCCACGCTTCCTGCTCCACCCCCACTCACCAGTCAGGGAGCTTCTGCAATTAGAATGCAACATGACACACAAAGGCCAGTCGTCATTAAGCATTTACTGTGTGCAAGGTACTGCCTTTTTATTCTTTCTACACACAATGCCAAAATTCTTACCTGCTTTTAATACGCTCCTCTAATTAAAAATCAGAGTCTTTTATATAGCATCCAAGGTTTTTCATGATCCAAACTATGCTGGATTTACTTACCCTCCATGTCTTCATCATTCCCCATTCTCTATCCTTGCATTTAGTTTAACAAACTCTTATATAGCGCTTACTAAATGCCAGATGTTGTCCTAATTGCTTTTCAAGTGTTAATTCATTTGATCCATATAAGAACACTAACTGGTAATGTATTAGTTATGATAGGGAGGGCTGACTTGCAGTAACAAATTAACCCAAAAATATCAGTGGCTTAGCACATAAAGGTTTATTTCTCATTATGTGTCCAGTGTGGTTCAGAGAGGGCTCTCTCCACAGTGTCACCCAGGGACCCAGGCTGACAGAGGCACTTATGGTTTTATCATATAGAACACGTGGCCTCCAAAGCCCCTGCAAAAGAGAAAAGGAGCACAGCTGGGGAGGTGCGCTCGCATTCACTGGCTCAGTGTGAAATTAACACTCATCACTGCACACACGGTCTGTTGATGAGAACTAAGCCACCCTGGGTCCCAACCTAACTGTAAGGGACACTGGAAAGAAAGAGTGCATGTGATGTTTGGTGACCACAGTGTCTCTCAGGTAGGAAGTATTAGTATCCTTTTTAGAGAGAAGGAAACTAAAAAATAAAGGCCTGGAAAAGTTAGGCAACTAGTCTAAGATCACACAGCTAGTCAGCTACAAATCCAAGATCCATACCCAGCCAGTCTGGTTTCATGGTCCATACTGTTAACCACTCCTTACCATGCCCCCAAGTATGTGCTTTTATCATTGCTTTCCTTCTTTTTTTGGAATGCTCTCCCAATTACATCTGCTTAGCAAAATCCAATTTACCCTTCACAGTGCAACTTCAGCAACATGGAAAGATGTCCTCACACTCACCTGATAGAGAAACCGGCACTTTGACATCTGAATTTCCCAAATGTCTTATTCATACTCCGGATATCACACTTATCACATTTACCCTTTGTGTGTCTCACGTTTATTCCTGTGCGATCCTTCTTCCCAACTAGATAATGAACTCTTCCTAGGTCAGGGACTACGTCAAACACATCCACCTCCCCAGCACCTGGCAGGGTGCCAGGCACGTGGTGCACATGGCTGAGTGCTGAGTAAACAAATGGATGAATCTCTGCCTTGTTGTATGGAACGTATGAGGTTGTTATCAGGATCAAATGGGCTAATGTACATGAAAGTTCTAGCACACAGAAGGGGGTGAGAAAACAGTCAAGAGCAGAATAAGAATCTTTTATTGGGCACTAACTCTGTGTCAATCATTATTGCTGGTTTTTTTGTGCAGGTAGGTGTTCTGCAAATGGATTTCAATATATTTCCTTTAACACTGGAAGTGGAGTCTAAATAGGAAAAAAATCTAAAACTGTAAGAAATTTGCTTCCTTTGGTTTTATGGTTGGAGCTTGTGTCTGTGGTTGACCCTCTTTATTCTGGGTGGCATGACTTTGGAGAGCCCTCTTGGTCTTACACATATGTCAAATACATGCTCTTAATTCACTGGGTAGCTCAGATATTGGTGGAGTCATCCAAATGTTAGAGCAAATGAAATAACATTGCTTCATACCTCCATGAGAAAATCTGCACTTAAGCAGGCAGGCCTTCACCTTCCCACCACCGGGCCATCACCTCCCGCGTGCCTTTTCGTCATTCTGGCAGAAGTGTCCCTACTCCTTTCCAAGGTCCCGCCTACCTTCTCAAGAGCACGTGTCCTGCAATCTCTCCAGCACTGTCAGCTGCCTCGCCGGGTCTGCTCCCACCTACTGAAGGTTCCCATCAATACGCAAACCTTCTCAGGAGATCCTTTCCTGAAAAGAATGCCACCTTTACTCATGCCAGCCCTCCCTCTGTACATTCTTGCATCAAAACTTCTGAAAGTAGTTGTCCATACTTGCTGTTCCACCTCCTCACTTTCCATTCCCTCGTCAAGCAACTCCAACTAGGTCCCCATCTATACAGCTGCTCCCCATTTCTCCTCTTACCCCTACAATCCATTCTCCATGGAGCAGCCAGAGAGATCCTCTTAGAACCTGAACTAGGTCATGACACTCCTGTGTCTAAAACCCCCGTGGCTTCTCACCATTCTCAGAATAAAATCTTAAGTGCATATCATCTCTCTACCTAGTGACTGCACTTCTCTGAACTTCATCTGTAAATGGGGCCAATAAGGCCACCTCCCACGTTAGTTGTGAAGATTAAATGTCAACAGATGTAAGACACTTAGAGTAATGATTGTGGCTGGCACATAAGAAATGCTATGTAAGTTATTATCATTGCTTCAATGGCATATTTTAGCAAAGATATTTGTGAGTTTGTGAAACAATAGAAAATATATATGTTGATCTTTCTTCCTGGTTCCTGGCACAGGACTACTAAAACCCTTGTAATTTCCTAAGTGATAAGAGCACTAGAAGCGTCTTTCGTTCTAATATTCAGTCTATGACCCAGGTTCCTAACACAGAGTTCCTAAATCCCTCGGAATTTCCTAGGTGATGAGTGTCTTTTGTTCTAATGAGACAACTCTGGATGGGCTCCTGGATAGTTTCGGGATAGGGGCTGGTTACCAGAAGGACCAAGTCATGATTAGAAGCTTGGAACTTTCAGCCCTAGCCCCCCTTCCTTCAGGAAGGGGAGAGTGGCTGGAGATTGAGTTAATGATCGAATATGCCTACGTAATGAAGCCTCCATGAACATCCTAAAAGTACAAGATTATGGGAGCTTCCGGGTTGGTGAACACATCTCCATACTTGGAGGGTGATGCACCTGAGCTCCATGGGGACAAAGCTCCTGTGCTCAGGACCCTTCCAGACCTCAACCTATGTATCTCTTCATTTGGCTGTTCATCTGTATACCTTATAATATCCTTTATAATAACATAAGTAAGTATTACTCTGAGTTCTATGAGCCATTCTAGAAAATTATCCAACCCAATGAGGAGGCTGTGGGAACCTAGATTCGTAGCCAGTCAGTGAATAGCACAGGTGACAACCTAGGACTTGCAATTGGCGTCTGAAGTGGGGGCAGTCTTGTGGGACTGAACCCTTAACCAATGGGATTTGATGCTCTCTCCAGGCAGTGTCATAACTGAATTGAATTGTAGGACACCCAGTCAGAGAACTTCTTGATGTGTGGAAAATCATCCACATGTATGGTGTCAGAAGTATCGTGAGTGTGTGAGCAAAGGAGAAACACAGGAGTGTTTTCTTGCCCCTGTCTCTTCCTGTTCCTCCATTCCATCTGCCTCCTTGAGTTGTCTCCTGAATCAGTGTCTCTCTCTCCTTCTCACCGTCCACCTCCCCTGACTCATTTTCACTCTCTTTCACAACTTTAGCTTTTTTGTAGTGGAGGCATAACACTGAGTACAGGATGGAGTTGTGAATAGCAGAAGAAAAGGGGCTGAGCTGCTGGACTGTATAAGAGAATAAAGGGTGTACACGGGAGTTCCTTGGACGCTCTCTGGAGTTCCCTCATTCCATCAACTCTCTGGAGGAAAGAAATGGGCTGGTGATGGACCACGTGCTGCAATTGTAACATCCACTGCTACAGCTGTTCTACCAGCACCTCAGCTCCCAAGTTTGCTTTTAAATGTTCACAAGCTGACCGAATTTCTCTCTCTCTAAGATATCTCTTAAGAAATGACCACTATTTTAATAATATTTTGGACCAAGTTCTAATAAGAACTACAGAGACTGGTGTATGATTTTACAGTTCCCTAAGCACTTTCACAAACCTAGTCTCATTTAATCCTCCCAACGACCCACTTTACTTGAGGAAACTGGAGACCCAGACCCCTGGAAGTTAGAACTCTAACCCATGTCTTCCGGCTCTAAATCTAATATCATGTCTACTCTGCTCCCTCCAAGAGATTTTTGCCCTATTTCCTTGCATAATTGGAGGGACATGAGCCAAGAAAAAGGAAGAACTGAAATAGCAAACCCACTCTTTTCCTAAGGCTTAACCAAAGCCTTAGGCCACCTTGTTCTTCCCCGAAATCTCTCTCATCTCTCCTAAATTGAGCTGCCCAGGTCTCCACACAGAGGGAACCCCCTGAGGCTTGCCTTCTCCAGAGAGCGTCCTGTGTTCCAATACCCCCTCCGTCTGCCAACCTGCCTGGGGCCCACTCCCTGAGTCCTGCCACCAGTTTTCACAACTAGCTAATCAGATCCACAGACCTTTGACAAAGATTCTGTGATGCTGCAAGTCTGAAGGTTGAAATCAAGGTGTCTCCTCTTTTCCAAATAACACAAACAGTGGCTTTCTGGAGGAACTTCCCAGCTATTATACACTCTTTCAACTATGTGACTCTGGTGGGAAAGAGGCCTGTGGATTACCCTCATTTGAGCCCCAGGGCATGTTGCTGGGCACACAACTGCTCATAAACAATCCTAAGCCTGGAATGACCCTGGACCCAGCAGCACCCGGGGAGAACATGCTTTGTGTGAGGGCCAGGCCAGAGGAAAGGCACTTTATTAAAAATGAGTTTCCCTGCCTGGGAAATCAAATCAGACCTCTGTCCTCAGTCCTTTCTACCACCCACATGTGATCATCTTCCAGCTTGGGGCTGGAACTGATATTTTTAGAAATGGCCACTGAATTGGACTCTGCCCCTAAGCCCCAGGTCCATCCCCAAACTGGGCCCCATGTTGCAATTAAACACTCAGGTCGATGTGCCTGACACCAACAGTGGTCCTTCCCTGCAGGCAGTGGCAAACAGAAAACCAACACTGTTGGACCCTGAAACTTAGCAATTTTGCTTTGAATGATGGAGTTCTTGATGGTGGTTGCTGTGAAGTCCTGTGACAAGATGAACTGGCAGAACGTGGGGGTTCTCTCCTTATCTTGGCGTGTGCTCTAAGTGCCCTTGAGCACACAATTCCCTCTGTCTCACTGTTTAGTCTTGTGAAACACAAATAAGAGGATTAATTGCTTCCTCTTAATGAGGTTAATGAGCCAAATGTTTACAAGATGTCTTGAGAAGTTTGCTGGAAGTTTTAAAACAAATTATTCCAAAACCGTTTCCTCAAAACCTCAGTTTATTGAATTCCTTAGATGGAAAACCAAATGCAACTCTAAAATGAGGTTTTAAACAAGCAAGCTTACAATCCCATAATATGCCATAAATCTCATCATAAACATTGGAAGCAACCTTGTCTAGCTGAGCCCAGGGAAACTGTGTCTTAATCTGTTTCTTTCCATTTCTCTAACTTCACATTACCAGAAATATGCAGTTCATTTCATATGACATTTATTCAAGGTTATGATAACAAACGAACTGTCTCTCCCAGTGATGCATATGTTCCGGCGCTTCCTGGCCCAAGGTCTGTTTGCTTGCTTTTCTTTCAAATTTCATTTGTTCTTAGTCATCTTGGCCAGAAAGTTCCTGCTTCAGAGCTGAAGGTAAGTACATTTTCTATTAATTTCTCAGGTTCTTAAGTGCCTTGGGATCATAAATAGAGCAGTTAGGAACAAATTGAAGAAAAGGTTATGTAGAATTCTTAAGAGTTCATCTTTTTATTATGGTCTTTCATCCTTCCTGAGGGAGTATATTTTTTTCCTAATTAAACTATAACAATAAAATCTATTAATTGTTTGTCTAACTGAAGCAACCTTCCCTCTGGGTGAATTTATTGGCTTCTCTGTGTTCCCAGTCTTTAAATGATCATCAAGCTCTATTCAAGTACTGTGGCCATTTTTCTCCCCAGTGGAATTAGAAGTGAAAAACAATCATGCTTCTTTGATCCCTTCATGAAAGCCACCCTTTGACCTGATTAACTTTTCTGTTTTCACATGGGTGATAGTTTTGCTGCCGTGGTGACTAGGAATGCTGGCATGTGGTTGGCATCCTGCGCTCTGGTATTAGTGTCTAAGCAGCTCTTTGGATGCAAGCATCTGGATTGTTTGTGGTTCTGGTGCAGTGTACACTCTCTGCCTTTCTCATCCATTAGTTCAGTAGTCCTCTGACTTCACTGGCAGCAATACAAGGTGTAGGATAAATGAAAGTTAAAAATGCACTTATTTTCATATAACTCCTCCAAAGCGGTCGTCATTTGGAAAGCTGTGCAGTCACTGCAGACGTCAGACACTTTGCTTGGCTGGCTCTGTCATGGGACATACATTCTCCAGAACGGAGGTCTCAGTCTTTTCATAAAAACAGCTATTCACACTTATATTTCCCTAGGCTGTCTTGAAATAACTCTATTACCTATTCTCCTCCCAAACATACGCACGTGCAGACATACACAGACGAACACATACATACACACGTACACGCATACACAAATACACATATGCGAAGCCCAAAAGAGGTAGTAATAGTAAAGAGATAAGAAAGGGATGTGAGAGTAAGGCCTTGAGCAAGATTGGGAGGAGGACCCCGAGCAGGAGTACAGAAGTGGTGGTTAGAAGCCGTGCTCTCTCCTTCCAGCATTGATCAAAAAGTCCACTGGATACTGAGGTGCCAGGCCTTGCTGCAAGCACCAGTCAGTGCCTGCTGTGAGCTCCAGGGGCCACGGACACAGAGAGGGGCGCCCTAATTCTGCCTTTTGAAAACTCTAGCCTAGGCTAGAGAGGGGGAGCCCCCCTCCAGAGGGAGAGCCCCACTAGAGATACAGAGTAGAGCGATACAGAACAGTCTCCATCCTTCGGTGGAGTTTTGCTCCAGCAGCAATTGCCCTCTCACAGGTTCTCGGCTGGGCTCTGGGCGTACACAGGTGGCAGGGACAGTTTTTATCCTAAAGAACTCAGAATCCATCTATGAGGGAAGACAGTGTGTTTCAATGTGAGTAATGCCATCAGAGAAATAAGGACAAACAGAACATAGGAACATGCACGGGAAGCTCCTTCAGGCTCCTTTGGGAGAGGAGAGGCAGTTTAGGAAAGTCTGCGCAGAGAAAGGGATATGCGTGCTAAACACGAAAAGGTGAAGAAGAAAGTAGGGAAGGGACGCCACACAAAAATCACTCTACACACACAGGCTCGAAGTGGAGAAGCATATGAGCAGACAGAGAGGCTCTGGTGTAGGTGGAACCCAGGTGGACTTTGGGCTCAGAGAGGTGAGAGACAAGAAAGAAGGTGTTGAAAAGGTGTCAATTGTCATTGTAAGAAGTTTGTGCTTTGCTCTCTGGCTATGAGGAGCCATGCTATTAAAATTTAGAACATGGCTTTAAAGTAAGTGCTTAACTCAAAATATGCACGTGCTAAGTTAAGCATTGTGTTAGCAACGCATGGAAGACTTACATGGACCCTGACTTGGTGGGAAAATAAATGGTGCAAACAAGAGAGGCTAAAACGACCTAGCACATGTTCAAGTGGCAAAGTGTCAAGCCAGCAAGCATTTCTGTAGCTGCTGCTGAGACGGCGGGGAAAGGTCAATGTGGAGAGACGCAGGAAGGGTCTTGGAGGAGGCTCGGGCCAGTGGAGTAAAACTTCAAGTGGGGAGGATTAGAGGTGGTGGAAGGTCAAGGGTCAGGGTGAGGAGGGAAGGAGAGATACCCTACACGTGCAGAGAACCTCTCCAGCTGTGTAAACTTGGGCAAAAGCTCGCTTCTTAGGACCCTCATTTCCTTGTCCTACGATATGCAACATTGTCATTCCTGCCTAATTTCAGTCTTCTTGTGACTCTCAAACAAGAAATACTGTAAGCACAGAGCCCTGTCAAGTGTTATAGACTCTCTACACCTGCCATGGACAGGCATCCTTGATGGCTGGGTGCTCACACTGGGGAGCGCTGCCGCCTTTACCACACACTGGGAAAGAGAAGAATGAGGCTGCCTCGTACCCCAAACACAGGGTCACTTGAAGGCCTCTCATGATTGATTTTAGACAGAGGTCAAAGAAGGGTGTGCACTGGGTTCAGATGAGCCGTAGTCTATCATTAATGAGCAGTGCCACGTGAATAGCCAGTCTTTAGAGTTATAAATGCTTCTATTTAGTGAAATCCAGAAAATCGACAGCTGGTAAGGGTGATTTGGTGCTAGCAAAGGCTGTTGCGACAGCCCAGGTTTAGTAAGTGAACTAGAAATTCACCTATTGTTGGAATTTCTCCTCGGTTTTTCTTTCCAAGAGTACAGATTAATACTATCTCCAAGTCTTACGGTGCTATTTATTTTTTATTTTATTTTATTTTACACCAAAACAGCCATAGAGTCGAAAAGCCTCCAGGCCCTGGTTCCTCCTGCAGCTCTATGCTCAAACTAACATGACCCCTAAACGCCCACGTGCTTGTGGGGGCAGGACTGCTACCCAGTCAGACTAGCCTAGTGGGCCAGAATCCTCCTGCTTCCACTCATGCTCAGCCTGCAGAGGCTGTTTGGAATAAAGGAGAAAAAATGGGCCTTGGAGCCAGGCAAACAAGTAAGTGGGTAGAACTTGAGCAAATTACTGAACCTCTCGCAGACTCAGTTTTCTTATGTATGAAATGGGTGGGGGAGCAGGAAATAGGACTAGCACCTACCTCTTATATTTAATTGGAGCATTAAGGGAGAATGTCTTTTACTGAGCAGCCCCTCTGACTTTTACCACAGAGACCATTGTAAGAGAAGCCATGGCAAAATCAACCTGCCTTTAAAGGACAGAATTTTAAGCACGTGCTGATGAATTGGGAGTTTGCTTTTTTATCTGTTAGAGTATTAATTAAAATTGCTAAACACATGTTTGCTCTACATAGTACATGGTAAATTACCTACAGCTCTGGCAGGTAAAGCCAATCCTTTTCCGCATCGTGTACACCACGGAGCAGCATGACTCAGATTAGCAAGCCACCATCACCTTCCCTCTTCCCTTTCTAAGGTGTGTATGTCTTATCTCCTCAGCTCGATTTTGGTGGGTGCTATGGTGTTTCCTATCTTTTTTATTTCCAACCACACATAACCTGAAATTGGATCCTAGAAGGTGCTCACAAATGCCAATTCTTTATTTAATTACTTGGATTAAAGCCAAAAGATCCTAACGCTTTCCTTTCCTCTTCCTTCTCATCCCCCCACTCCCACCATACCTCTTAGATAACAACTGCTCCCAGCTAACACCCCGCGTCCTCTGGGACTGAGTTCCACTGTGGAGTGCACAAAGCACGAAGTCAGAGACCAAAAGCTGCCTGGCATGCTCAAGGCAGCCCTAGGGTCCTGTCAGGCTCGGGTCACCTGCTTCCCAGAGGTAGTGGTAAGAGGAGCCAGGTGAGCCAAAGAAAGCTTCAGAGCATCCATCCAAAGATATGAAGTAAGTTTAAAATTCTTCATCTGGAAGAGAAAAGCAGTTGTTTAATAGTTTTATTTAAAGGCATTTGTTCAGCTAAACAAAGCAGTTAGAAACTATTTTGTGCTTTTGTGAAAGGGGAAATCTGGAGCTATTTCGGGGGTGGCAGTAGAAATGAAACTGTGCAGTGGACAATCTAGAACTCATTTTTAAGGTGAACTGCAACAAGGGTTTGGAACAGACTGAAGACAGCCTTAAATGCCAAGTATTTTAAAATGGACTTTTATTCTGCAGGCAATGAGAACTCTCTGAAGAAGAATAAACTTTACCAGGCTCACACTGTGTGCTTGGCTCTGGCCTGGGTAATTTACGTATAGTATCATATATACACCCAACCGTAAGGCAAGATCTCTAGGAACTCTGTGAGCTAAGCAGCATTGTCTCCATTTACATATGAGGAAACTGAAGATGACAAAGGTTAAGGATATCTATTTCTTTGATGCTTTTTCTTGATTTCCATGATTATTTCTCTTAGACTAAAACAAAAATTAACTTTCACAAAAAGTTTTTGTATTTTTAGGATAAATTGGAAATGAGACTTTCTAGTAATACCCAGAAGGTCAACTGTCCCTAACTAAGATCAAACCTTAGTTTGATCTTAATATGTCATTTCTCTCCCTCTCACTCTCTCTCACACACACACCGCTATTTCTCAGATTTCTTTTCCAAGAATATTGGAAATTTCGAAGAATATTAGAAATTGTTTTAAGGAGAAAAATAGATGAGTAAGCAGAGACCCAAAGATATATCATCACTAAAAATATGAACTCCTCCGGAGGCCAAATTCCTCATTATGATCAAGTGTTTGGAGATCAGATTTAACATCTTTTAGGTAACCCTCCGATGAACATCCTTAGCTGTATTCTTATCAACATATCCAGCTCCGTTCCCAGAAAAGTCTACCATTTCTCTGGAATATAGTTAAACAGGACAGCAGACCTAAGTATCCTACAGATTCATCCTTTCCACCTCAGTGACTGAGTCTTTGATCTTCATTTGCATCATATAACGTAATTTGAGAAAAATTAGTGTCCATTAAGTTGTGTTTATAAAACTCCAAGTATCCTATTTTGTTAGTAATCTCAACTGAGTTTTCCCTAGCCAGCTAGATAATACACTTATATCAAACCTCAGAGTAAATAAAAATAATAAGGATGACACAAGTGACAGTTGAAACTGGCTGAGATTACTATTACATTAAGGGGGGGAGGTGGAAGCTACAATAGTTCATATAAAACTTTTTTCAATTTGGTAAGAAAGAGAAGCAAAAAAGAAAAACTCCCTTAGTGAAAACATTCTCAGCAGCGTACCTGCTGAACTTAGGTGCTCTCAAGGCCCTTCTAGCTCAGCAATTCAATTATGCTGTTCTGTATAAATGTCAATAGGGCCATAAAGTAAAGTAAACAAATCAATGAGCTTCCAATGAGAAGTTCTCCGTGCTGCAGTTGATTCTAAGGGATCCAAAGGCACAGTGAAAGAGAACTACTTCTTTGACGTTTAATAGCAACACTAGCACTCTTTCAAATTAGACTCTTCATTACCCCACAAACCACAGTGGATAACAATACACATGCTTGACTTTGGGCCATCTGTCAATCATACAAAAATATGAATTCTGGAAGGTCACACAGAATTAAACCCAATAAGAAATCAGGTGGAAGCCTTCACAGATCATTCCACAGCAGTCAATAGTGTTCATGTCTAAAAAGCATCAGCTTAAGGCCAGTGGTAGCGTTGGGCATCCAATGGCAGGTACCAGGGAAGGGCGGAATGTTGCACTACATGGACTGAAGATTAACATCACTTATAAAGTTCCTCACAACAGGCACAAAATCTTTTCAATTTGTTCCTTTGTTCAATCCCTTTTGTGAGAAGTCCTTCAAAGTAGTCTGCCCTATTCAAGTCAAACATCTGGGAGGAAAGGTGTGAACTGGCAAGGGCTCAGATCTTCCTGCAGGGGTGTGACCATGTAAAAGTTACTGGTGGGCCAATCAGCTACACACACCTTGACCACCACACTGACTCCTGCCAGGAGCTGCCAGGGCTGGGTGGTGTTGAATGCTGGGCGGGAAGGAAGATTGGGGATCCCGCCCATAGGGATGTTTGGCAAGCTCATTGACCAACCTACATCCTCCACCCTGCTCCACTCTCATTCTTCACCGTCCATCTTTTTAAGTTTCATTCAGAGCCATTAAGCTCTGGTCAAAGTCTGAATAACTCTTCCGCTTTCAAAGAATGGCCTCCGACATTTCAATGAGCTTCATCTTGATCTGCAATTAGAATCACATTCAAAATACTTCAAAGATGCCACAGAGGCACTAACCTACGAGAGAAGGAGATACCCTCTTACAACCCTATGCTAAGGCCCCTGAATTACAACCTTATGATAAGGCCCCTGGTCCATTCAGGACAAAGTCTACCACTTGGCTACTTTTAATTTACATAAAATCTAACCTGCCCCTGCATGTTGGTTTTGAAGCTTTTACTGTTGTTTCGTATTTTTCATCTCTCCTTTTTTACTAGATCGTTATTAGCTTATTTTACTACTCAGTTCTTCCACTCTTTTTCTTGGCTCTTTGAATTCAAGACCAAGAAATAGAAGCACAAATCAGTTATAAGGACAGTTTGTGCCCAAAGAGGAGATGCTGGGCACCTCTCGCAGCCAATATTGAGGCAGGAAAGGTCTGGTGTGTTTGTGGGCACTGAGACAGAAATAGGAAGCTAAAAGTGGAAAGGCCAAAATGCCATGAGAGTGCCCAGACGGCGGAGAGCATGGTTCAACTGGGATAACAAAGGGAGGTGATAAAATTCATGGCAAGTATGTAGGTCAAAATCTGCCAGGTGTTTCATTGGCAATAATCCAAAAGTTTGATAATCCCGTATTGAGGAGGCTATAGAGAGAAAGTGCACTCTTATGCACTGCTGGTGAGGATGTGTAAATTGGCACAACCCCTCTGGAAGGCAATTTGACAATATCTACGAAAATCATCAATGAATATACACTTCCACTAAACAATTCCCTTTCTGTGAGCTTATCCTACTTATACATGCACATGAGAAATTATATATTTACATGATTATTCATTATAACATTCTTTGTACAGCAAAGTGTTTGCAACAACTCAAGTGACTATCAAGACGGAACAGACTGAATAACTTAGGACATATCCACATAATGGAATACCATGCAGTGGTTTAAAAAACAAAGAAGAAGAAGAAAGAAAGGAAGGGAGGGAGGAAGAAAAGAAAAAGTGATCCATCTAATTCGTGAAAAGTCTCCAAGATCAAACAAGGTACAGAACACTATGTATAATATACTACCTTTTGAATACAAAGTCAGGGGGTCGGGGGGCCTAGCACAGCAGGAGTACTAGCAGAACTTGTTTCTGCAGGATCTAGGGTTCCTCTAATTGGCACCTTTGGCTCTAGGACTCCCCATTGGCCGCGTCGAAACTTTCTTAGAGCTGTGCCACAGTCTGAGAATCTTCCTCCTCAATTCTCCTTCCTTCCCCCTTTCCACCCCCAGGAGTCTGGCCTGCCTCTTAGTCAGAAGGCTCCCCTGCCTGCTCCTGCTGCCTTTCCCCTTCATTCTTTACAGGCATTTCTAATCCCATCTTGTCACCTGCTTCTCGGACACCCTAACTAACAACTGGGAGATGATGAACATATTCATACTCGCTTGCATGTTCATAAAGAAACCCCAGAAGAAGATTGACTACCTCTTTGAGGAGTAGTAATGGGGCATTACTTTAATGAGATAAAGGGTTGGGAAGGAGACTTTTTACTATTCATACCTATCTCCACATACATACACATATACATATATAAATATACGACTATAGTACTTATTCAAAGAATGAAATAAAAATGTTAACTGCATCTAGTAAAAACAAGGGAAGAAGGGAGCACAGAAGCTGGGATGCTGAGAGGACTTCTGTGATACCGTGATTTATAATAAGAAACATATATTTGGTCTTCCCTTTTCTGTCACAGAGCTCCTAAAACCATTGCAATTTTCTAAATGATGAGAGCAATAAGGGTGTCTTTTGTTATGTCAGTGAGGTCGCTTTTGGAAAGCCCCTAGGTAACCTAAGGATGGGGGCTGGTTGCCAGGGAACCAACCATGTGATTAGAGGATTGGAACTTTCAGTCCCACCTCCCTGACCTCCTGGGAGGGGAGAGAGGCTGGAGGTTGATTCAATCGCCAATGGCCAATGATTCAATCAATCATGCCTATGTGATGAAACCTCCATAAAACCCAAAAGAATGGAGTTTGAAAGACTTCTATCTTGGTAAACACGTGGAGTTTTGGGGACAGTGGTGCGCTCAGAGACCACGGAAGCTCCGCACCCTTTCCCCATACTTTCCCCTCTGCATCTCTTCCATCTGGCTGTGCCTGAGTTACATCCTTTTATAATAAACCGGTAATCTAGCAAGTAAACTGCTTCTCTGAGTTCTGTGAGCCGCTCTAGCAAATTAATCAAACCCAAGGAGGGGGTTGTTGGAACTTCCATCTATAGCCAATGGGTCAGAAGCAAAGATGACAACCTGAACTTGCAACTGGCATCTGAAGTGGAGGAGTAGTCTTGTAGGACTGAGTCCTTCACCTGCAGGATGTGATGCTACCTCCAGGCAGATAGTGTCAGAATTGAGTTGAATTGTAAGACACCCAGCTGGTGTCAGAGAATTGCTTGGTGTGGGGAAAAAAACCCATGCATTGGAACTGGAAGCTCTCAAATCATCCAGAGGTAATCCAGAATTCCACCTCACACATGTACCTCCACCCAGCTCAGCCCCAGGCACACCTGACAGCTCACACCTTAGACCCCAGAGCTCACTTCCCATGCTGGCTCTCTGTAAAGCCGAGCTTACAAAACTCTATCAGCTGGAAAAGCCTGAAAACCCTATAATAAAAACTACGCATCCACTCAGTAAAAGAATAAGCCACCTTATTCTTCTTTCCTGCTGTTCTCCAGAAGAGCAACACAACAACCCCCCAGCAGCACAGAGAACATGCTGGCTCAGTGTTGCTAACTTATCATCAGAAAAGTTCAGGGGAGCCCCCCAAACACAGTCCACCATCTCCAGGATGCTTGCAGCCTTTCTGCTCGAGGCCTCCCATGGCATCGCTGTCTTTTCTCAACCAAAAGTGGGGACTGCGGGGCCTTTCTATTCTCTGAATTTCTTTAATTATCTTTGAGAGAGAAACTTGGGGAAACCATCCTGAATGAGTCAGATATACAGGTTTAAGGTTTATAAGTTATATTGTTTTTATTTTTTACCAAAGCCAATAAAATATCCTTATCAGATGAATATTTATAGAAGCGCTAAGATTAACTGATTTGTTGTAACAGATATTCATTTTTGGAGCCAAATAGGCTTTGATTTAAATTCCAGCTCCACAGTTTAAAGCCTGTGGAACTTCAGTATCTTGGCCTTTCCACCTCACCTCCTCAGATGCAAACTGGGGAGAATGTGACCACCTCACATTTTTGGCAACAGGATGAAAATGAGATATGCCATGTACAACATGTAACAGAGTATCGGTTGGCACATGACAGAAATTTAACAGATGATAGAGCCTTCTCCTTTCTCTTAGAACCCTTTCAAAATTGAAAAATTGTATTTTTTACATTTTCTAGTCAAAGCCAATAATCAATATAAAACTCTCATTTTACAGGTGCCCATGCTCCCTTCTCTTTTGCAAAGAGCATCCGGCAAGTTGGGCCACATAACAGTAGTTGGGGCCACATTTGTTTGCCCCTGTGGTACCACGAACTCTGATGATTCATGTTTTCATGTTCCCCTAGATCCAGCCAAAAAATAAAGTTGGTTTTTGTTTTCCCTGTAGTCCTCATGTGATTATAATTGCCGCCCAATTCTCTACTTTGCACCCAAAACCTACCCCTTCAGCGCAAGTGAGTCAGCAAAGATTGTTTCTAGGTGCAGACTCTACAGCTGTGAAGGACTTCCCTCGCTTCTCCTTCATCACTCACCTTCCCATCTCTGCCTCCCAGGGCAACACCACAGAGTTGGAGCCTTTTAAGATCTTGGTTACTAAAGCTCAAGATGGAGGAGCTTGGTGTTCAGGCAAGGAATTAAGCCCAGAGGTGAAAAACAATATAAGAAGGATCAAAATTTAAACATCACTCTGAAAACCAAGACTTAGCCACCGTGCAGCTCGATTAGTTGGGCTGAGAGTGGCCTCCCTTAGAGAGTGTGCCCAATAACCGGTCAATCAATAACTTACCCTCAAAATGAGGCCAGAGAATCAAATGACTGACTCACGTAGGGGAGGCTAGAGTCAGCAGGAAGAAAAAGAAAAGAAAAAAACAAAACCAAAACACCTGCTAGCTTAAGTATAAATTGATTGCCTCTTTATTGCAGAATAATAATTCTTGGTGTCTTTTCTAAAATGCTTTGTTTGGCCATCATTTTAGCAATTGTTCCAGCTGACTGAAAACGTTCTGGAGAGCTCTGATGGTTATTAATCTGCCCTCCCTGGCAGAGGGAGATGCAAAGCCGTTCTTTAGCACACGCTGGAGTCCAGATCTTCAATGGTCTAAAAGGCACTTTCAAATAAGTATTCCATGAATAGTTAACATTGTTTTTTTGCTTTTTATGTTTACCAGACACGTTGCTTTCTTAAAATAGCTAAAATACCCATTAGATTCACGTAAGCTCTGCCAAATTAAAAGAAAACAGAACCAGCCCTGATGGCTTACCAGTTAAAGCTTGGTGCACTCAGCTTCGGTGGCCCAGGTTCCATTCCCAGGTCTGGAACCACAACACTTGCCTTTCAGTAGCCATGCTGTGGAGGCGGCTCACATGGAACTAGAAGGACTTATAACTAGACCATACAACTATGTACTGGGGCTTTTGGGAGGAAAGAAAAAAAGAGAGAAAGGAAGATTGTCAACAGATTTTAGCTCAGGGTAAATCTTTCTCAGCAAGAGAAAAAAAAATTATAAACATAGTGTTCCTACATCAAATATAATTTCTCTACCCTAAAAGGTAGAATACGACTATAAATGCATGAATGCTAGTCGTGTTAATGAAATGTTTTGTACCAAGAGAGATCATAGTGGAAGAGATGAGTGGGTTAGCAGAGGCTGGGGTCCTGAACCATTCATTTAGTTTAGCCAGAGGCAGGTTTCAATAGAATATTGGAAGGAGAGAAGCAGCATGGATTTGAAGGGTGGATATTTATTGCCCAGTAAACTGTAAGCCCAGAAAAGAAGTGAATATAATAAAGAGATCTTGTAGATATATCTCCTGTTGGTTCTGTTTCTCTGGAGAACCCTAATGCAGGGCCCAAGGCTTGTGCCCATCATGAACCACCTATGGAAACCCTGTCTAGACAGAGACCCCTGTCTTAAACCTGAGTCCATAAATGTGATCAGATTTGGTATATATTTTTAATCTTGAATGCATTTGATGGAGGCATTGATAAAAAAAGAAATGTTCAAAGAGATTCTGGCACATCTTAAGAAGCTGGGGTTCTGAAACCCAGCTTCAGTTAACGTGTATTGCTGATCTGCTGCTGCCAATCCTGTAAATCCACAGGATGGTCTTGAATTTAAATAGAAATCAGTGAAGTCCATGGGACCACTTTCAACAGGCCATCAATCAGCCATTGTTACTGCAAATTCATGAATTGCTGCCACCCTGGAGTGGGGAGCTACAGGTGGTGTGTAACCCCACTCTTGGTTGAAGGGAGTGATGATTCTAATAGGTGTTTATGACTGCTTACTGCGTACTGGACACCATTCTAAGCTCTCCACGTGCACTAACTCATTTAATTCTCAGAACCACGCAAGGTAGGTGCTGTTATTATCCCCATCTGACAATTGAGGAAACCATCCCGAAAGGTTAAGTAACTGCCAACGCCACACTCTGGCCAGGTGTGTAGTGGAGCCACCTCTTAACTGCCACACTGTACTCCTTTCTCAAAGTTGTGAGGGGTAACAACATATGCAAGAAACCAGACAGACCATTCCCCACCCCAACCCAAATTGCAACAAAAATCGACATGTACTATTTTCTTATTGTCTTAGTGCCCTTCCCAGAGCCAAGCAGGGGTAATAAGTTATATTAAATTGCTATGCCCCTGTTGTTCCCACTTAGGTATTGCTTGTAGAAAACACTGTCACTTGATTAAGACTTTACAATGACCCTCTGTTAACTAAACTCAATTATCTGAACTGGTGAGTTAGAGGAAGAGCTGATGTTTCTGTTGGAGTCCAGAGGCAGAAAAAGATCACTTCCCCAGCTCATCAGTCAGGTGGGAGGAGCTCCCCTTTCCTGTGGGAGCCTTTTTGTTCTACTCAGACTTCAACAGATTGGATAAGGCCTGACTACATTGGGGATGTCAATCTGTTTTACTCAGTCTAGTGATTCAAATGTTAATCTCATCCAAAAACACCCTCACAGACACACCCAGAATGATGTTTGGCCAATGTCAGGCACTCCCGGGCCCAGTCAAGTTGACACATAAAATTAACCATCACAGGTCCCATCTTCTCCAGCATGTGTGGACTCTGCCGGCATACAGACTTCCCAGGGCCTAAGTAGGTAGAACTAGGGTGACTAATTATCCCAGTTTGCCTGGGACTGAAGAGGTGCCCGGGATGCAGGCTTCTCAATCCCAGGCCAAAAGGGATGGATTGGTCAGCCTTGGTGGAACCCTATCAGCAGCTTCAACCTGTCACTCCACTTCTTTCCTCATCATCTACCTACATAACTCATAAACTTCCACCTTAATATTTGACCTCTGATCCCAGTCCTTTGTGAGGAAATTAGTTCCTTTCCAGGAAAACCCTTAGTGTAAGACAGTAATGAGTGCCCTATGGACTTTGGATCAAGAGCTACACTCCTAGATTCAGTCTCCCCAGGGCCACCTTACAACCTAGCAGCTGGCTTCCCACACACTCAAGTAGCAGGGAATTAAGCTCCATCTCTTGAGAGGAAGAGTAGAAATAATTTGTGGCCTTATCTTTATAACTGCTGCAATGGCTAAGGCAAATCTAATACATTTCATAAAACTGCCTGTGTCTAGCCATCTGGAAACTGAAACAGTATAAATTCCACAAGCTCTCACCAGAAGCAGACTTCTCAAAGCTGTGCAACTATGATCTAGTCAGCACATTCTGCTTGAGGGCAACTGCACTCTTCTGCTGCCATAATTCAATTCCAACCTACTGAAATCTTGAAAATATTGGAAATCTATGGAAATATCATTCCTGTGAGTTCTGCTTTTGAAATAGAAGTAACACATATTGCATAGTCAGTTTCAGGAATGGTGTGTCAATACCTTTGCCATTATCCCACAAGCTGTAGGGTCAGCAGTAACCCAGAAAGACAAGCAGTGGAAAAGAAAGGACCTAAACATCTCATCCATCCACTGAACCCGGCCACCACCTCCAAGTTGAAAAAGGTTAGTCGTGTGCTTTCCTGTTTCTGCACAGGCCTTTCATTTCTTTTACTTCTTTTCTCAGTCTAATCTATCTCACATACAATTGGGTTCTTCAGAAGGATGGGGAGAGGGAGGGGGAGAGGCCAAAGATAATCTTTATTTTTATCTCTGGGCTCAAAATTCCACTAAAGGTGTTTTTCACAGAGCAGTTAAGATGAGGTTCTAGTAAACTTTTATTTAAATTATTGCACCACTATATTTAGTTGAGGCAATAGAGCTTTCTTAAAGCTGACGTAGCTTTTTATTTTGTAGTCTGTTTTGCAACTGTTATTTCTATATATTCTTTTTTAGGTGGATGTGTGGTTTTTAACCTCAGATCTCCAGCAAATACTACAAAGAAGAAAAAATTCTAAAGAATCAATCAAGTTTCCTGTCTAGTCCAAGTAACATCCCTGGTCTTAACCACAAGCAGGAGAAATGAAGCACATTGTCAATCTATATGAAAACATCAATGATACAGCAAGAAATAATTCAGACTGTCCTCTTGTGGTTTTGCCAGAAGAGATATTCTTCACAATATCCATCATTGGGGTTTTGGAGAATCTGATGATCCTTCTGGCTGTGATCAAGAATAAGAATCTCCAGTCACCAATGTACTTTTTCATTTGCAGCTTGGCCATTTCTGATATGTTGGGCAGCCTATATAAGATCCTGGAAAATATCCTGATCATGTTCAGAAACACAGGTTATCTCAAGCCTCGTAGCAATTTTGAAACCACAGCCGATGACATCATTGACTCTCTGTTCATCCTCTCCCTACTTGGGTCCATTTTCAGCCTGTCTGTGATCGCCGTTGACCGCTACATCACAATCTTCCATGCTCTGCAGTACCACAGCATTGTGACCATGCACCGTGCCATTGTTGTCCTGATAGTCATCTGGACGTGCTGCCTGGGCAGCGGCATCGCCATGGTGATCTTCTCCCATCACATCCCCACAGTGATCACCTTCACCTCGCTGTTCCCTCTCATGTTGGTCTTTATCCTATGCCTCTATGTGCACATGTTCTTGCTGGCCCGTTCCCATGCCAGGAAGATCTCAACCCTCTCTAGAGGCAACATGAAAGGGGCCATCACGCTGACCATCCTGCTCGGGGTGTTCATCTTCTGCTGGGCCCCTTTTGTCCTTCATGTCCTCTTAATGACATTCTGCCCAAATAACCCTTACTGTGTCTGCTACATGTCCCTCTTCCAGGTGAATGGCATGTTGATCATGTGCAATGCAGTCATCGACCCTTTTATATATGCCTTCCGGAGCCCAGAGCTCAGGGAGGCATTCAAAAAGATGATCTTCTGCAACAGTTACCAGTACTGACCCGATTTTAGGAACCACAGGGATAATATTGTCAAGTGACAAAATAACATGACATACCACTAAACATTAATGCTCTCGACTGTCCTTTCCTTCCCTAACACGTATATGGATTATGCCACTAACTAGTGTTTGTAATCCTCAGTTCCAAGTGAACAGCCTTGCTGTAGGTACAACTTTTATGACTAGAGAGATAAAATAATGTACTAAAAAGAAGGACAGAATACAAAGCATATACAGCAAACAAATTTGAGAGCTTTGGGCTAAGGCAAAATCTTGTTCTCCTATAGATTAGCAAGCATCTCACTGGGGTAGCCTTTCGAGGCTGGAGGCCATTTCAACCAATTTCTACAAGTTAAAGTACCAGGGCAAGTACTCAGAGCAGAAACTACAGAATCTTTGTAAGCCAAAGGTGCTAATAAATTGCTGCAGCTGAATTTACCTGTCCTGCACTGCCATACAGAATCTCTGCTCACCCTACTCCCTCTGGCCTGCCTGCTTTATTGTATGCCATCTCAAATCTTTTTGGAAGTAGGCAGGGTATAAAGTATAAATGTCAAATAACTACCTCTGAGTTTCCAATAATAAAGTCATCTGTTAGTCGTCTTTGATCACTCAGTATCCCACTGGCCTGAAAATCCCTGCCTGGTGAGAACTCCTCACACCTTAGAATTACAAATTTCAAAGAAGAAAATAAAAATTAATCCATTTTGTTCCTATGTGGGGATAAATAAAGGCCAGAAGAAAATTGTGACTATTTGCAGAAGGTATGATCAATCTTTGTGTATTTATCCAAATGGAGAAGTACAGGAAAAGAGACTCAAAGCCCCAAGGTATTTGGTGGAATAAGCAGAGTGTGCATGCATGTGTATGTGTGTGTGTTCACCCTGCTTTTGGACTATAGGATAAACCAAGACCAAATCAACCCTTCAAGAATAGTGCTATTATTGAGACCCAAGCCATTGACTGATGAAAACATTTTACCTCCCCCCACAGATGAGTCTGAGTGGCAGATCCAGCCACTGGAAAATTTCACCCTACCATCAGCCACAGGAAACATGCCAGATATTGAAGAGTGGCATCCCCAAGGGGAATAAAAGAAACATAATTTGTAAGTTTATCTGTTTTTAATAGCTACAGATAAAGCTTAAAGAAGAAGCAAATTCTGATTGTAAATCCTTGCTAAGTTGGAGAACAATTTAAAGGGATGAATGATGAGAGAGAGAAAAGAAGCCATGTCTTCAGATGCACAGAGTGTGGTTGCTCAAGATCCACTGAGAGTCACAGTGTCTTCTGGAGGAGGCAATACTTGGCCTTCAGTAGAATTTTCCCTGAGCTGCTGAGAGGACTGCTGGTCTGGTGATGGGTTCAATATTAGATGTGAGGAGGGACAGGACCTTAATAAGCAGAGAAGAAAGCAAGGAGTTAAAGGGAAGGCAGCTGCGGGCATGTTTCCAGACAGCCTGCATCACAGATTGGAGATGAACCCCATAGTGTGTCTTCTTGTTCTCTGTGTTATGTAGAAATGCTTCTTTGCTCCTTCCCCCTCACAAAGGGATGATACTACTCTAATGTACATTAACCTGGATTTATTAATATATAAAATACTATATATAAGCTTATTTTCCATAAAATCTAAAGCACACCCCTATGAATGATTTTTAAATGTTATTTCTACCATTAAAAGAATAATGTATAGCACACTTTTCTGTGATTGAACTGAGTAATGTCAATAAAATGTAACTTTTCTTTGAGGTTGTGCTGTTCTATGATACTATACATGTGTGTAATGCAATTTCGACCCAATCATAAATGGTCCTAAACTGCTGTGCTTATTGAATTCTGCCTTTGGTAATAGGTCTGCTATCCTTCCTAAGCTGTCAGCTGTCACATTCTCACTGTTGTTGGAGGAAATCACCATGAAATTCCTCCACCTCTCATGCTCTTCAATTGGTTGCATTTAATCTAAGAAACAAAGTCAAGAAGGTTATTCTAATAGTATATAAAGCAAAAATAAAGGCTGAGTGCTAACTCAGAGATATTTTCAAATCTAGGTCATCAGTTACATTCAAATGAGATCAGGGTCTTTAGTACTCATAGTTACTGAAAAAAATTATGGTTTCCTGCCTCTACCTTCAAACGTAATTCAAACAGAAACAGTATCAAACTGCACACATTTGAGTAAGGAAGATCAACAAGGTCAGATTTTTCCCTTGATTATCACTTCGATTCTTTTATAAAAATATCAAACTTTTTAACAGCTTTGCTGATGCCATAAACATATGTTCAAGTTTTGTTGATGATCTAGCCTTGGATCAGAAAGCTGAGAATGTTAGGAAAAGGATGAAGTACTATAGCAGACTTGATGTCCTCTCTCAATGCAGGACAGAGCACTCTCTAATTAAAACAGAGAAGTTTCCTCTTCCTTGCCCTCATTTGTCCATTGCTATAGTCTGAATGTTTGCTTTCCTCAAAAACTCATAGGATGAAATCTTAACTTCCAAAGGTGGTGGTATTAGGAGGTGGGGCCTTTGGGAGGTGACTAGGTCATGAGGACGGAGCCCTCAGGAATGGGATTAGAGCCCTCATTAAAGAGGCTCCAGAGACAGTGTCAAGATGGTGGCATAGGCAGACTCTGAACTCACCTCCTCCATGGACACAACAAATTTACAACTACTCTTGAGACAACTGTCCCCACAAGAGAACTGAAAACTGTATAAACACCACCCCACCACACACAATAAATGACAGAGCTGACAGGTGTCAGGGGCAGAAATTCCTTTCTGGAGAGGAAAAAGCCACCTTCAAGCCATGAGGCTTCATGGCTAACCGAGAGCAATCATAATGTACGAGCCTTCCTGGAGGAGTGGGTGATCTGAGCAGGAGAGTGTTACTACAATAAGCAGCTTTTGGACTCAGCACAACAGAGACAAGTGTCATAATAACTGGCTTTGCTGGCTGTTAACTACAATGGGGAATACCCCTAGAAAAGCTATTAGACATAAGAGGGAAAAAAAGCCTGCTATTAAAGGGCCCACATACAAATTCACCCATTTCAGAAAGCAATCTAATATCACCAGAAAGAAAAGTGCACAGTCCTTTGATGAAAAGAGACTCACTTGATAGGTTCTGGGTGCATCTTTGAGAGGTGGGACCTCCCCAGGCCAGGACCACCTCCCCAGGGACTGAGACATTGATGGCAGCCATTATTGTGACCTAGTACAGGCATGCTGACAAGAGCTCTGGCAGATGCCATTGGAGTTCTTCCCCTGGCCTATTAGCACATAAGTCTGCCCCACCCACGAGAGCCAGCTCAGCCAGGGCAGGCAGCTGGCCCTAGTGACTGGCTCCACCCAACCTCAAGCCCACAGGCAACTTGTGGGCCCACATAGGCAAGGTGCCTCAAACCTCTGCAGCCAGGTGAGTGGGTCTGCCTATGCAGGGCAGGGCATGTGTGAGGTGCAGACCCACATTGGTGGAGTGTGTGGAGCCTCTGCATTGGGGTGAATGGGTCTGCTTCAGTGAGTTGGGGCATGTGCATGGGGCAGGACTGTGTTGACAGGATGTGTGGTTCTGCAGGCAGTGGAGCTTGTCAACTGCAGTAGACTTGTGCTTCTCAAACAGCCACATAGGGGATAAGCCCAACCTTCCAAAGCCTAAGCAACAATTGGTTGCTCCTACTTCTGGGGCTGGCCCCAACAGCTGCAATCCTGAGAGATCTGGCAGTTGCCTTGCAGGCCAGAGGCTTACAGCAACTGCAAGGCCCTGAGCCTAGTGACCAGCCACACGGGGGGCGTACTCACTTAACGGGAAAACTGCAACAGGAATATGCCATTAGACCTTGCAGCCAACTGTGCTGGGGCTCCCCATGCCCAATAAAGTGACTGAAGGAACCATTAACAGCCACATGCAGCTGAGCAGTACAACCTGTTGGCCAGGAGGACAGCCTAGCCTCTCTGGGCACCTGCAGCAAGAGTAACCCTGCCACAACAGAAGGATACATGTAGCACACACAGAGGTCACTCCTGGAACATTTGGAACTGGTGATGAGAGGGAAGCACACTGCTGGGCCTCATAAGGCATCTCTTACATAAGGCCATCTCTCCAAGATCAGGAGGGATAGCTGACCCACCTAGTACATAAACATAAGCACAGAGAAAGAGGCAAAAGGAGGAGACAAAGGAATAAATTCTGAGTAAGGGAACAAGACAAAACCCCAGAAAAAGAACTAAATGAGACAGAGATGACCTACCTGAAAAAGAGTACAAACTAACAGTCATAAGGATGCTCACTGATCTTGGGAGAAGAATGGATGAACTCAGTGAGAACTTCAATGAAGAATTGGTAAATATAAAAAAGAACCAATCAGAAATGAAGAATACAATATTGGAAATGAAAAATTCACTAGAGGACTCAATAGCAGAGTAGATGATACAGAGTAACAGGTCAGTGAGCTAGATGAAAGATTAGAGGAACTTACCAAGCTAAACAGATAAAAGAAAAAAAGAATAAAACAGAATGAAAACAGTGTAACAGACCTCTGGGACAACATCAAGTGCACTAACATCTGTATTATAAGTGTCCTAGAAGGAGAAGAGAGAGACAAAGGGCAGAAATCTATTTGAAGAAATAATAGCTGAAAACTTTCCTAACCTAAGGAAAGAAACAGACACCCAAGTACAGGAAGCACAGAGAGTACCAAACAAGATGAACCAAAAGAGCTCCACACCAAGACACATTAAAATTAAAATGTCAAGAAGTCAAGATAGAGAATCCTAAAAGCTGCAAGAAAAAATCAACAAGTGACATACAAAGGAAACACCATAAGCTATCAGCTAACTTCTCAGCAAAAAACTTACAGGCTAGAAAGCAGTGGCATGATGTATTTAAAGTGCTGAAAGGAAAAAAATCTACAACCAAGAATACTCTACCTGGCAAGGTTATCATTCAGAATGGAAGGAGAGATAAAGAGCTCCCCAGACAAGCAAGAACTAAAGGAGTTTACCACCAGGAAAACAGGCTTACAAGAAATGCTAAAGGGAATTATTTAAGAGGAAAAGAGAAGATCACAAATTGGAATAAGAAAATTATTATTTTTTTTAAAGATTTTATTTTTTCCTTTTTCTCCCCAAAGCCCCCTGGTACATAGTTGTATATTCTTCGTTGTGGGTCCTTCTAGTTGTGGCATGTGGGACGCTGCCTCAGCGTGGTTTGATGAGCAGTGCCATGTCTGCGCCCAGGATTCGAACCAATGAAACACTGGGCCACCTTCAGCAGAGAACGCGAACTCAACCACTCAGCCACAGGGCAAGCCCCAAGAAAGTTATTTAAAAAAAAAAAACAATAAAATCATTGGTAAAGGCAAAAATACAGTAAAGGTAGCAGATCACCTATGAAGTTAATTTGAAAGTGAAGCTAATCAAACAGCTAAAGTACTTTTAGAAAAAAGTACTAAAATTATCTATTTATATGATAAGAGAGTAATGGATACACACACACAAAAGAAGAGATTAGATATGATATCAAAAACATGAAATGTGGCAGTAGAGTAAAAGAGTAGAGCTTTTAGCAAGAAGTCAAACTAAAAAGATCATCAACTTAATAGAGATGGCTATATACATTGGTTATTATATGAACCTCATGGTAATCATAAACCAGAAACCTATAATAAATACAAAAAAAAATTAAGAGAAAGGAACCCAAACATAATACTAAAGAAAGCTATCAAACCTCAAGGGAAGAGAGCAAGAGAAGAAGAAAAGGACACAGAAGAACTACTAAAATGCCCAGGAAAAATAACAAGATGGCAATAAGTACATTCTTATCAATGGATAAATGGATAACTTTCCAATGGACTAAATGCTCCAATCAAAAGGCATAGGGTGGCTGATTGGATAAAAAAACAAGACCCAGATATATGTTGCATAGAAGAGATGCACTTCAGACCTAAAGATAGTCTCAAACTGAAAGTGAAGGGATGGAAAAAGATACCCCATGCAAATGGAAACGAGAAGAAAGCTGGGGTAGCAATACTTATATCAGACAAAATAGACTTTAAAACAAAATCTGTAACAAGAGACAAAGAAGAACAGTATATAATGAAAAGGGAACAATCCAACAAGAGGATATAATACTCGTAAATATCTATGCACCCAATATAGGAGCACCTAAATATATAAAGCAATTATTAACAGACAGAAAGGGGAAATAGACAGCAACACTATAATAGTAGGGGAATTTAACACTCCACTCACACCAATGGATAGATAATACAAACAGAAGATCAATAAGGAAACACTGGCCTTAAATGACACATTAGACCAGATGGACTTAGTAGTTATATGCAAAACATCCCATCCAAAAACCACAGAATATGCATTCTTTTCAAATGCACATGGAAGATTCTACCAGATAGATCACATATTAGGCCACAAAACAAGTCTCAATAAATTTAAGAAGATTGAAATAATACCAAGCATCTTTTCTGACCACAAAGGTGTGAAACTAGAAATCAACTACAGGAAGAAAATCAGAAAAGCCACAAATATGTGGAGATTAAACAAAATACTACTGAACAACAATTGGGTCAATGGAGAAATCAAAGGAGAAATTTAAAAAATAGACGGAGACAAATGAAAATGAAAAAACAACATGCCAAAATTTAAGGGACACAGCAAAAGGAGTTCTAAGAGGGAAGTTTATAGCAATACAGGCCTACTCAACAAACAATAAAATTCTCAAATAAACAATCTAAAAGTGCACCTAAGTTAACTGGAAAAAGAACAAAGCCCAAAATCAGTAGAAGGAAGGAAATAATAAAAATCAGAGCAGAGATAAATGAAATAGAGACTAAAAAAAAATAGAAAAACAATGAAATCGAGAGCTGGTTCTTTGAAAAGATAAAGAAAATTGACAAAACTTTACCTAGATTCACCAAGAAAAAAACAAAGAAGACTCAAATAAATAAAATCAGGAATGAAAGAGGAGAAATTACAATGGACACTTCAGAAATACAAAAGATTATAAGAGAATACTATGAAAAGCTACATCCCAACAAATTGAATATTCTAGAAGAAATGGATAAATTCATAGAATCACACAACCTTCCAATACTGAATCAAGAAGAAATACAGAATTTTAAAAGACTGATCACCAGTTAGGAGATCAAAACAATAATCAAAAACCTCCCAAAAAATAAAAATCCAGGACCAGATGGCTTCCCTGGTGACTTCTACCAAACATTTAAAGAAGACTTAATACTTATCCTTCTCAAGCTATTCTAAAAAATTGAAGAGGAAGCTTCCTAACTCATTCTACAAAGCCAATGATACCTTGATATCAAAACCAGACAAAGATAATACAATAAAATAAAATTACAGGCCAATATCACTGATGAACATCAAGGCAAAAATCCTCAACAAAATACTAGCAAATCAAATACAACAATTCATTAAAAAGATCATACACCATGGTCAAGTGGGATTTATTCCACAGATGCAGGGTTGGCTCAACATCTGCAAATCAATGTGATGCATCACCTTAACAAAATGAAGAATAAAATTGAGATGATCACATGATCATCTCAATAGATGCAGAGAAAGCACTTGACAAGATCCAGCATCTATTTATGATGAAAACTCTGAATAAAATGGGTACAGAAGGAAAGTAACTCAACAAAATAAAGGCCAAATATGACAAACCCACAGCTAATATCATTCTCAATGGAGAAAAACTGAAAGCTATCCCTTTAAGAACAGGAACCAGAGAAGAATGCCCACTGTCACCACTCTTATTTAACATAGTATGGGAAGGCCTAGCCAGAGTAATCAGGCAAGAAAAAGAAATAAACGGGATTCAAATTGGAAAGGAAGAAGTTAAACTATTACTATTTGCAGATGACATGATTTTATATATAGAAAACCCTAAAGACTCCACCAAAAAGTTTTGGAAATAAATAATGAATTTGGTAAAATTGCAGGATACAAAATTAACATACAAAAATCAGTTGCATTTCTATACACTAACAGCAAAGTAGCAGAAAGAGTAATTAAGAATATAATCCCATTTACAATTATAACAAAAAGAATAAAATACCAAGGAATAAACTTGAGGAAAGAGGTGAAAGACATGTATGCTGAAGACTATGAAACATTGTTGAGGGGCTGGCCCTGTGCCAAATGGTTAAGTTCGCGTGCTGCGCTTTGGCAGCCCAGGGTTTCACTGGTTCAGATCCTGGGCACGGACACGGCACCACTCGTCAGGCAATGCTGAGGTGGTGTCCCACATGCCACAACTAGAAGGACCCACAACTAAAATATACAACTATGTACTGGGGGGATTTGGGGAGATAAAGTAGGGAAAAAAAACATTGTTGAAAGAAATGGAAATATATTCTATGATGTTAGATTGGAAGAATTAACATAGTTAAAATGCTATTTCCTAAAGCAATCTACAGATTCAATCCAATTGTGATCAAAGTTCCAATGACATTTTTCACAGAAATAGAACAAAGAATCCTAAAATTTATATGAAACAACAAAAGGCCCTGAATAGCGATAGGAACTCTGAGAAAAAAGAACAAAGCTGGAGGTATCACACTCCCTGACTTCAAAATACACCACAAAGCTATAGTAACCAAAACAGCATGGTACTGGCACAAAAACAGACACACAGATCAATGGAACAAAATTGAAATCCCAAAAATAAACCCACACGTCTATGGACAGCTAATTTTCAACAAGGGAGGCAAGAACATACAATGGAGAAAGGAGAGTCTCTCCAATAAATGGTGTTGGGAAAACTGGACAGCCACATGCAAAAGAATGAAAGTAGACCATTGTCTTACACCATAAAGACTTGAATATAAGACTTGAAACCATGAAATTTCTAGAAGAAAACATAGGCAGTATGCTCTTTGACATTGGTCTTAGCAGCATATTTTCAAGTATCCTGCCTGACCAGGCAAGGGAAACAATAGAAAAAATAAATTGGACTACATCAAACTAAAAATCTGCACAGCAAAGGAAACCATCAACAAAATGAAAAGACAACCTAACAATTGGGAGAAGATATTTGCAAATGACATACATGATAAGGTGTTAATATCCAAAATATATAAATAACTCATACATCTCAACAACAAAAGGCACCATTGTCCCCACCCCACATTCAGAGTCCTGGCTCAGAGATTTTTGCCTGAGGAGAGAAGCAAGTCATAAAACAAATAGAGCCTAATCTGTTCCTAAAGTAACTGACTTCACTTTCAATAGAGTATGGAGAAGCCCCAACACTTTCAAAAGCAGTGGAAGTTGTCGCAAAAGGCAGTTAGGAGGAGAAGGATAGATTCATTGCAGATATAGGTGAATATATAGGCCAGACAGTTTTCTGAGAGAAGGCGGAGTGGTGGGGAGCCCTCCTGAGGTCAGAACAAATCTCAATCACTGACCTCAGGAACTATCCCTTCAAAGGATTCCAAATTTGGTTAGATTAGTCTTTGGAGCAATTTAGGACCCAGGATATTGTTGAAAACAGGGAACAATCAGTCAGCACTTAGTGATGCTTCACAGCTGGGTACAGTCTGGGAAAGAGCTGTTAAGTAGAACCCTGTCAAAACCACCATCATCAAAGGTGATAGTAGGCAAACCTAAGGCTACACGCCCTGAGGAGAACATCAGAGGCATAATACTACAGGGTGAGGTGGGGGTACACTCCCCTAAGATAATCCAGCCAGTCACTAAACAAATAAACAAGCAACTAAGAATAACAAGCCTCAGAAGGGGGAAGGGGAACCAGTACCCAGACTTGCTACATTGTATTATCTAAAATGTCCAGTTCCCCCAAAAAATTACAAGACAAAGAAAGTTAAAGTTAAACAAACAAGAAAGTATGACTGATGCACCAGGGGATAAAAGCTGGCAACAGAAACTACCTGTGAGAGCAACCAGATGTCAAATTCAACAAAGATGCCAAATTAGCTATTGTAAACATGTTCAAAAAATTTTTTAAAACCATGATTAAAGAAGTAAAATAAGGTGGCCCAGCCCTGTGGCGGAGTGGTTGAGTTCATGGGCTCTGCTTTGGTGGCCCAGGGTTTTGCCGGTTTGGATCCTGGGCACAAGATATAGCACCGCTCATCAGCCCACGCAGAGGCAGTGTCCCACATAGCACAACCAGAGGCACTCACAAGTAGGATATACAACTATGTCCTGGGGAGCTTTGCGGAGATAAAGAAGAGGGGGAAAAAAGAAGATTGGCAACAGACGTTAGCTCAGGTGCCAATCTTTAAAAAAAAAAAAGAAGTAAAAGAAGGTGTGATTATAATGCCACATCAAATAGAGACCATCAATAAAGAGATAGAAACTATTTAAAAGAACCAAATGTAAGTTATAGAGATTAAATAACAATAACTGGACAATTAAAAGAGAATGCAGGAATGATACCACAGAAATGATGCAGTAGCAAGCTCCAAGAATTGGTCCCTCACTGAAGCAAAACTGACTAAATAAAATTTTCTGGGGCCAGCCCCAGTCACCTAGTGGTTAAGTTTGGTGTGTTCCACTTCAGTGGCCCAGGTTTGGATCCCAAGCGCAGACCTACAACACTCGTTTGTTAGCAGCCATGCTGTGGTGGAGGCTCACACACAAAAAGAGGAAGACTGGCAGCTGATGATAGCTCAGGGCAAATCTTCCTTGGCAAAAAATAAAAATGAAAAAATAAATTTTCTGAACTCTAATAACCTAATTAAATACAGCAACTGGGAAGTGCTTAACGAGTAAAGAGGCAGTTAAATTTCAGTAAGAAAGCATGATGGCATATTTTTCAGTTTTATTGAGATATAATTGACATTCAGCACTACATAAATTTAAGATGTACAACATAATGACTTCACATACACATATTGCAAAACGATTATCACAATAAGTTTAGTTAACATTCATCACCTCATATAGTAACAAAAGAATATTTTTTTCCTTGTGGTGATAACTTTTAGAATTTACTCTTAGTAACTTTCAAATATACCACACAGCAGTGTTAACTATAGTCATCATGGTGTACATTACATCCCAGTATTTATTTATTTTGTGACTGGAATTTTATACCTTTTGACCACCTTCATTCCATTCCGCCACCCCATGGTGGAATTTTTTATTACTTACTTACCATCCCCCATTTCTCCAGCATGCTGGTGACCATGGAAATAGTGGCCCACATTTCTGGCATGACTTGCTGGTGCCAAGGGGAAAATATGGACCTTGTTCTCAAAAAACTGGAGCTGTGCATTTTGACCTATCTGGTGGTTCCCTGAGGGACCAGCACAGAAGCTGACTTTTGTTTCACTTGCCTCAAGCTGGAGCAATGTCCTAGAAGGTATGTAATGAAAGCACTTAAAGACATACACTATCCACAGCCATGAGGGCAAGGGATGGAGGACAGGGAAAGGAGCAGAAAGACTTAAAAGCCTGGGAAGTGGGATGCTAAGGAAGAAGATTCTTGGGCACATAAGGGCTCTGAAGGGCAATCATGTATACCAGGGAACATGGAGTGCACCATGCATGTCCACAGCTCAGAAATGACCTCACAGGACCCTAAGCTTGCACCTCTGGCTGATCTTTGAGTGCTGCATAAGCAGGAAGCGAAGGCTACAGCAGAGTTAAGGCAGCCTAGCTTAGCGTTGGAGTGCCCTAGCTCAGAAGCAATCTGTAAAGACTAGGAGTGTTTCTTTTTTCTTTCCAACTCCAGGCATTTAAGAAAATCTCTGTCTGGTGGGTGGCTGACCACTGACATAATGGAACAGAGACTTCAGTGACCACACACAAAAAGAATACAGTCTTTGCAAAAATAGTTTGGAAAAATCATTAAAGAAATGGATGGCTGTCATACTCAAAAATCAACAATACCAAACCCTGGGGAGGGGAGAGAATCTGATTTTCAGAATTACCACATTATAGTATTCAAAGTGTCCAAGTTTCAACAAAAAAAATTATAAGTCATATGGAGAACAGGAAAGTATGGCCCATTCAGAGAAAAAAAATGAAACAGACAGAAACCGTCCCTGAGGAAGCTCAGACATCAGACTTACTAGACAAAGACTTTAAATGAACTGTCCTAAATATGCTCAGTGCTAAAGGAAGCCATGAGCAAAGAACCAAAGGAAACCAGGACAATACTGAATTAACAAATAAAGAATATCAAAAGAGACAGATTATAAAAAGGAACCAAATAATAATTCTTCTTAAGCTGAAAAGTACAATATTGGCAATGAAAAATTTGCTAGAGATAGGTTCAAAAGGCTATTTGAGCAGGTCAGAGGAAGAATCAGCAAATGTAAAAGCAGAACAATTGAAAATTTTCAGTTTGAGGAGCAGAAGAAAAAAATTAAGAACAATGAACAGCGCCTGTAGGATCTGTGGACCACTATCAAGTGAACTAACATATGCATTATGGGAGTCCCAGAAGAAGAGAGAGAGAAGGGGCAAAAAGAGTACTTGAAGAAATAAAAGCCAAAAACTTCCCAAATTTAATAAAAGACATGAACCAATATATCTAAGAAGCTCATCAAATCCCAAGTAGAATGAATTTGAAGAGATTCACAATGAGACACATTATAATCAAAGAAAGAATCTTGAAAGCAACAAGGGAGAAATGCCTTGTCATGGACAAGGGATGCTCAATAGAATTAACATCCAATTTCTCATCAGAAACCAGGGACATTATAAGGTAGTAGGATGGCCTATTTAAAATGTAGGAAGAAAACAAACTGTCAACTAAGAATTTTATATTCAGCAAGTTTGGTTTAACATTTGAAAATCAATTAATGTAATATACCATATCAATAGAATTTTTTTAAAAACCACATGACCATCTCACTAGATGCGGAAAATAAATTTGACAAAATCCATCGCCATTTCATCATAAAAATACTCAGCAAAGTAGGAATAGAAGAGAGCTTCCTCAATCTACCAAAGGGAATTTACAAAAACCCACAGGGAACCACCTAGTCAAATGCTGAAAGACAGGATACTTTCTGCCAGAGGTCATCACAAAGACAAGGATGACTTCTCTCTCCACTCTTATTCAACACAGTGCTGGAAGTTTTAGCCAATGCAATAAGGCAAGAAAGGAGGGCGAGCACACAGACTGGAAAGGGAAAAGTAGAACTGTCCCTATTTGTAGATAGTATGATGGTTTATGTAGAAAATTCCAGTGAATGTACAAACAAAGCAAAACAAAAAGAAACCATTTTAGAAGTAATACATGAATTCAGGAAGGTTTCAGCATACAAGATAAACATACAAAAATCAATTCTATTTCCAAACACTAGCAATGAACACATGGAAACTGAAATTTTAAATATACCATTTACAATTATTAAAATGCAGATATAAATCTAAAAAACATGTACAAGATTTGTATGCTGGAATCTACACAGCACTGATGAAAGAAATCAAAGAACTAAATAAATGGAGATAAGTAACATGCTCATGGATTGAAAGACACAACATACCAAAGATGTCAAGTATCCTCAGATTGATATATTTGTTTAACACAATTCCCAAAGAAATTCTAGAAAGTTTTCTTTTATAGACATAGACAAGAGTATTCTAAAATTTATATGGAAATGCAAAGGAACAGGACAGCTAAAAAAATTTTGAAGAGGAATAAAATGGGAGGAATCAGTATACTCCACCTCAAGACTGTGGTATTGGTGGAGGAAAAGACATGATCAACGGACCAGAATAGAGGACCCAGCAGTAGACCTACGCGGGCACAACTCACTGATTTTGACAAAGATGAAAAATCAATTTAATGGAGAAGGATAGTCTCTTCGACAAGAAGTGCCAGAGCAACTGGACATCCATAAGCAAAAAAAGAACAAAAATACCTTGACCTAAACTTCATCCCTTATACAAAAATGAACTCAAATTAATCACAGCATAGACTCAAAAGCAAAATGTAAAAATCTAAAACTTGTAGAAGGAAGCATAGGAGAAAATTTTCAGGACCTAGGGCTTGGTGAAGAATTCTTAGACATGACACTAAAAGCACAATCCATAAAACAAAACATTTGATAAATTGAACTTTATCAAAATTAAAAACTTTGCTCGATTAACGATACTGTTAGGAGGATGAAAAGACAGCTACAGACCAGGAGAATGTATTTGCAAACCACATATCTGACAAAGGACTTGTTTCTAGAACACATAAGGAATTCTCAAAACTTAACAGTAAAAAAAGCAAACTATCCAAATAGAAAACTGGCAAAAGACATGAACAGACATTTGCCCAAAGAGAATACACAGATGGCAAATAAGCACATGAAAAGATGTTCCACATCACTCGCCATTAGGGAAATTCAAATGAAAACCTGAATGAACTACTCACCTATTAGAACAGCTGGTTAACATGAAAACAGTGACATCATCAAATGTTGGCAAGAATGTGGATTTCTCATACGTGCTGGTGAGGACGTACATGGTACAGCCACACTCGTAAGACAGTCTGAGAGGTTCTTAAAAGCTAAACCGTACAACCCAGCAGGCACTCCTGGATCATCATCCCAGAGAACAAAACTTAAGTTCCCACAAAAACCTGTGCACAACTGTTCACTGCAGTTTATTTGTGATGGCCAAAAAACTGGAAACACCCAAAATGTTCCTCAAAGGTGAATGGATGGACAACTGTGGTATGTTTACACTATGGAAGCTTACTTAACAAAAAAAGAGAAAGAACCACTGACACACACAACTTGGCTGGATCTCAGGGGCATGATGCTGAGTGGGAAAAATTCCATTCATGTAGCATTGCAGAACTGACAAAACTCACAAGATGGAGAACAGACCGGTGGTTGCCACGGGCACGAACAGTGGGGGACAGGGGTGGCAGCATGAGGGAGATCTTTGTAATAATGGAGCAGTTCTGCACCTGGATTGTGCTGCTGGTTACGAGAAGGTACACATGATAAAATGACAAAACCAGACAGAATCAGACACACCCACTGTGCCCATGTCGGTTTCCTGGTGTCAGTACTGTAAGTGATACAAGATGTTACCACTGGGGCAAAATGGGTGAAGGGTACCTGGGATCTTTCTGTACAATCTGCAGCTTTCTGTAAATCTATAAATATTTCTCTCTATATATGTATATATACACACACATACACTATATGCCATATTTATCAACATGTCACAGAAAGCTCCCTAAAGCTAGCCATCCCACTTTGGCTTCCTGGAGCTCAAAGCTTCCCTGTGGCCCAGGACCCGACATGTGGGTGCCGAGCAGCAGTGGAGGAGACAGGAGGGGTCTGTAGAATGCAGGTGCTGGGCTGTGGCAGCCTGTGACCCAGGGGGGCAGAGACCGCCAGGTGTGGGGCAGAGACAGCACTCAGGGTGCGCTCCTCCCAGAGCTGATGTTCTGCCTTCGGGAAAGAAGGGCCACGACAAGGAGATGAGCTGGCTCACAGTGGACCCTGCCTCCCTGGGAGTCCATCAGGCCCCTGCCCCTAATGCCCCCTCTCCAACCCCTGTCATCTCCTGCCTCCTGCTCAACCCACCCCATCCGCAAATCACCTGCATTTTACAGAGGAGGGAACTGGGGGCTGGGAAGGTGTGAGCAGCTCGGCATCATACCCCCAAACTCCGGTCCTGCTGTTCCAGCCTCCAGGAGGCTGCTGTGTCTCAGCACCTGGGATGCAGGTGAGTCAGGTCTGAGCAGCTGAGCAGTGGAGGGTTCCAGGGCTGGGACCACACAAGTGGACCCTGTGCCCTCTGACCTCTGCCCCTCAGTCCCCACCCAGTGCAGGAGAACTGGGGTGCCCAGTAGACAGGAAATGGCTGTGAAATGCTGCCTGTGCCTGTGGGAGGGCCGGCCCAGAGGTCCAGGTCCCACAGTGCCCACCCCATGGCAGACCTTCACCAAATGTCACTCCTTACACTGCACCTCCTCTGGGTCCTCACCGTCTGACGCCACATTTATCCTGTTAACACCAGCGTGAGCCACTTCCCCTCAGCTCCCAGTTACCTAGACTCCGTCACCCTCCCCACTGGCTCCTGAAACCAGCAGCCCTGGAAATGGCTCAGACAGCGTCCCAGTCCCCCTCAAGGTCACCTTCCCCCAGACCCAGCTTCTGGATGACTCTCCTCCCTTTAGGCCTGGCTGCTATGAGCACGTGGGCCTCCAGCACCGCCCTGGGCCACAGCCCCAGGCTCTCCACCTCCACCTCAGCCTGAGCCTCAGGCTGTGTGCTCACTGGGGTCCCCACCTCACGTGAGCTCCAGCCACACTCCCTGGAGTTGAGGGGCCCATGCCCTGGAGGGCTGAGCCTGGAACCTTGGCCTCCTCCTCCCTCCCTGCCCCCAGCATCCAACTCATCACTGATTCTCAGCCCTGCCTCTTGGAGGAGCCCTCTCCCTCCGTGTCCACAGACACCCTCCCATCTCCCAACCACCTGTGCCCACCTGTCTCCTACTCAGCCTGTGTCCCTCCACCCCCCGCCGCGAGAGCATGAGAACGAATTCCACATCTCTTCCCCCATCCTGCAGGGCTTCATGGCTCTGAGCACGGCAGCCCCCGACACTGGCTCCTCTCTCCAGTCCCTCCCCTGCTGCCCTCACCCCACCCACCTGCCCCAGGGTCAGGGCCTGCAGCCCACGCCTCGGGCATCTCCCCACCCGGGGCTCCCCCTACACATCTGCTCATCAAAGGCCCGCAGCAGACAGGGGCCTGCGGGGGAGAAGCACTTGATGCGGGGCCGGAGCTCGGAGCCGTCCCATCCGGGTCTGAGCCCACGTCTGCCACAAACTGGCTGGGAGGTCTCGGCCAGAAGTGGTCTGGGAAGAAACAGCCGGTGCGGACACTGCTTTTGCTTTTCTATTTATCAGAACGGCGCCCACCTCAGTGCAGCTTTGACTTTCAGTGTCGTCAACATGTGTGAAAAGTGTTGACGGGGAGGGGCAGGTTGTCCTCAGTGTCAGCTCTCTATAGTTACCGGGCACTTTCTCAGAGCTGTGGAGACCCCTGTCCACCTCGGCTCTGCTCTGAGTCAGATCAGACACTGGCCCTGTCGGGACCGACCAGCTGGAGAATGTGACGACTCATGGGACGTGGTGCAGTGCCTGTGACCCTGAGCTGTACATCACAATCACCTGGGAACACTTCTTTTGCATTTCAACACAGTTAATTTAAAACTCACATACATCGTGAAGCTCACATCACCTCCACTCAAGGAAGGAGCCCACATTCCGCCCCGGCTCCTTTTCTGCGCCCTCCTGGGGTGGGCTGCGTGTCTGGGGGACTCGCTTGCTCTGTGTTGAGCTGGGGTGGGGGCTCGCAATTGACCAGATGTCCAGCAGCCTCATTCACCCATTGCTGAGGTGGGTGGGATGTCTGCTGAGTGTCCGGGGAACTCGAGCCCCCTGTGCTGAACCCGGTTGCGACGCTGTGGGTCTGGGAGGGGCCCTCTCCGGCTGGGCGAGGAGCCGCTGTGCTCTGATTCCACGCACATGACTTCCCCCTGCAGAACGGGGACACCCAGCTGCGGGGCGCAGGCTGCTGAGGCGCCGGGTGCCAGTGCAGGCGCTTGCGGCACCGTCGAGGCGCCAGAAGCCGACCGACCTGAAGGTGGAGCGCAAGGTGCGCTAGAGGCCCCTGCAGGACGAGCGGGCAGGGGGCGCGCCATCCCCTGGGCTGGAGAAGGCGGCGTAGTACACTGTGAAGAACAGGAGGAGCTCGGGGGAGGCGCCGTCTGTCCCCTCAGTGAGGCCTGCGGCGGGCACCCGGCTTTTATAACCTCCCTGTGCGTCACAATGCCCTCCTCCTGATGTCACAGCCGCACCCCTGGCCAATCGCCACGTGGCTCTCAGCTCAGTCTTGGTAGTGTGGCTAATCACCAGGCAAGTTGGCCAGCAAATCTCCAGGCAGCTGTCACTGCCCTCCTGAGCCACTGGCCCGACGCCATCCCCCATCCCTTGGCCCTCGCGGCAGCCGACTCTCTCCCCTTCATTGCAGAGCCCTAATTTCACAGGCAGAGCAACCGGATATGGGGGCGGTGACCCGCCAATGTCGGGCACCCCAACCCGGTGCACCCAGGACCCTCGGGGATCTGCGAGCCAGCAGGGGGCAGGCTTTTTTGTCACCTGGTATGGGTCCTCCCTGGAGCCCCGCCCATCGCCGAAGCTTTACCCAGGGGTGTCCATGACCCTAAGCATGCCTGTATCCTGATGCCGCGACTGCGCCTTTTGCTCCTCAGCTTCTGCCATCTGAGAGTCGGTTCTGAGGACGGGACCCCGGGAAAGGGAGCTCGAGCGCAGGCTGGGCGGGCTACAGGCGGCCTGGGGCAAGGACAGAGGAGGCAGACTCAAAGAAGAGGAAGGGTCCTCACGCCAGGGGCACAGGACAACTGAGGGAGTAGGCTGCCCATCTGAGAAGGTGGAAGTACCTTCCTGGACGGCACCCATCACCCCTCCTATGCAGTTGTCTGCCCCTTCCCCATCGCTGTGGTCCTCAGCGAAGACTTTAGCCCCGCTCGCTGCTGGCACCACCACACCCCTGTCGTCATTTCGGTGACTTCTACATCCACAATGACAATCCATTATCTACACCTGGACGTTTGGTCCTTGACCTCCTTGCTTCCTGTTGCAAACATTTTCTGTATTTTCCCCAGCAGTCGTTTCTTTCCTCTACACTGAATAACAGTAATTCTAATAAATAAAATGTAACTCGTACTGGTCTCCTGATGCCATGGGCTCAGAGGGAGTGGCCCATTCCCAGGGAATGAATCTTGACTGGAGGGAATCAGTCACGCTCCTCCCCTTCCACTTTGCTAGGAGTGGCTGAGAGCAAAGAGGGCATTTGACCCAGGTCTGGCCAATAGGGCCCGAGAGGACGCCTCTGTAGGAGGCAGGTGGTGTTTGGGAAAGTTTTCTCTCTTTAACTAAAGAAAGGCAGATGGGAGGAATCGGTCATCGTTCTCTGCCTTTGACCTGGTGGGGTGAGTATGTGCTGTTAGCAGCTGTAGCAGCCACAGTGAGACCCTGAGGAAAGAGGTGGAGAGAATCCCAGAGGAGCTGAGGTAAGACTGCCCCTGATGCATTCATCAGCCCTGGGGTCTCCCGACCCTGGGCTCCTTGTTGGTGAGATCATAGCCACCTTCATTGAAGCCACTTTGGGCCAGAAATTCTGTGACATGAAGCTGAAGGCACCCTAGCTGATCCACCTCATCCCCATAGTGATCTAAATATCTACATGTTTCTTGTGCTGATTCCACTAACTACCAAAATGTGTGTTTCTACTGATGAGATATAGGCCACTGTAGGTCAAAGTCATGTCTCATTCTGTTGTGTCCTCCAGGGTCCTAGCATCTTGCTTCCCTTGGAGTCAGTGCTAAACATGTGTAATGAATACAAGTGTGTAACGAATGGTTTACAGTCGGGGCCATCGACAGAGCACAGCCCTTCACCCAGATCAATATCTTTACTAGTGTAAAGCAAGACAAAACAAGGAAAAAAACAGAGAGAGAGATGGAGAACCTGAACAGCCCAGTGGACTCCTTGGGTCTCTGCTGTGAAAGCAAGTCAGAGGACAAGTCTAGGCCTGGCCCAGAGGAGGGAGGACCCCGAGGATGAAGGGCCTGTCTCCCCCAATCCCTGCGGGGAGGGAACCTGCCTCCTGCCCAGGAATTCGTCTGCGGACCATCAGATGAGCTTGTCGGGGACACGCCAGTAGGGGGTTGGCAGTTGTTCAGGCGGCTCCTGTCATCTCAATGCACACACCCTCTTCCTCTTCCTTACGGAGTCACGCACCCATCCCAAGAAGACCAGGCTCTTGGCTCCCTTGAGCCCTGGTGTGGTCACATGACTAAGTTTTGAGCAGAAGGGCTGTGTGGGATTTCTGAGGAGGATCTGGAAGTGAGGCAGCAGCCCCTTCACTGCCACCTCTCCTTCCTCCTGCAGATATGGAGTGGGCACGTGATGGCTGGTCCCCGTCATGTGGCACCTCGGGGGTGGAAGCCACGGGAGGGTGATGGAGCAGAAAGACGGAGAAAAGCCCCTAATCTTGGCACGGAGAATCCAGACTTTTTTACATGAGAGAGAAGAACTTCACGTTCTTTTTCCCAGTCATTGCTAGGTTGACATTTTGTTATATGCAGATGCTCTGATCCCTGACTATCCAGGGCTCATCCCCGCTCCACAGCTCCCAGGGAAGGGGTCTGCCAGGCCTGCGTCTCCCGATCGGCTGCTGCGGTCTCAGGAATGGGGCTCCTCACCTGCCCATGCCCACAACTCTAAAGCCCCCTCCTCTTCGGCAGTTCCCAGAACTGGCCCATCCCCTTCACACCTCTGGGCCTCTGCGTGTGCTCCTCCCTTGCCCTGGGTGTCAGCCACCTGGCTAGGCCTGCCCATCATCCACTCAGTCATCTCCTCGAGGGTGCCCTCCTCGCCCCCTGCTAGCTCAGACCCCCCTGGCTTCTTCACTGTCCTATCACCACTGTAATCACAAATGCGTTTGTGGGTCCGTCTGATTGCTGTCTCCCTTCCCCATGACACTGGGCAACCTGAAAGCAGGCAGCCCCATTTCGTTACCCCCTGTATCCCCAGTCTTGAGCATGGTCCTCGCACAAGGAAGGTGCTCACACATGCTCAGTCTGAGTCGGGGCCTCATGAGCCTTCGTGTTTCTGCTTCTGAGAGGTCAAGATGCTCCTGTCAGCACAGGCAAGGCCAGCAAGGGTGTTGGCCTCAGACAGAAGGCCCTGGCATGGATTTTCTGCCCAACCCCTTTCTCACAGTACAGTTTTAGGAAGGAGACTGCTGTGACCCTGAATGTGGGAGTTATTGGACATCCAGCCCCAGGGGCCGTGGGGAGATCTCTCAAGAGCACACAAAAATGCTCTGCTCCCCACTGCCACGGGCCACCTCCCACCCATCACAACCCCGAGGTGGATACACAAGCAACTCTGGATTCCATTTACCCAGGTCCTTGCTAGCTTAAGAACATTCTTCTACTTTCCATCCTTGGAGGTGGCTGATGAAAGAGGCCATGGGGCAGTCCACCAGCCTGTCCAGTGTCCTGTGGTGGCTCAGGAGATGCACAGTGACTGCACCCCACCTTCCTCTCTGCTGGCTGGAGACGCCCTTCTCCTCCTCCAGAAAACACAGGCTGGAGATCCTGTGGGGCCGGACCACAGACAGGTGAGGTTATTAGGGGAGGCTGCATGTGGGCCAATTCAGGAAGGTGCTGAGAGCCTGAAGTGGCAGAGATGACTGAGGGCCAACGGGGAGGATGGCATAGCAGAGCAAGGAAGAAGTTCCTGAGTGGGACAGACCGTGAGCATAGTCTGAGGAGGTGCAGACCCAGGGGCACCACGAGGGCTCTGAGCTCTGCCCCCATTGACTCCACCACAGCTAGGACATGGGTGGGGACACATCAGGCATTGGTAGGTGGTCTCTAGATGCTGCTGGTCTGCTGGTGTGGGTGGACCCTAGGAGAGAGACTGGGGGGGTCACTGGGCAGCACTGGAGGAGTTGAGGTGAGGGCCCTGGGGGTCAGCTGGGACTGGCCAAAAGGCAGAAGAGAGGCAGCCTCAAGGGCCCATCACACCGGGGCGTGGGCGGGGCTCTCCTTGGTATCACAGGCCTTTCTGTGTCTGGCCAGGTAGAGACTCCTGCTGATCTTTCCAGCCTCAGAGCAGACAGCACTCACCTCTACTCTCCCAATCCTGCACATTCCAAGCAAGTCAATCGGTCCTATTTAGACCCCACCCAGGGCCCTGTGGGGTCAAGTCACCACATGCTCTCCACTACTGCCACTCCCTGGCCGTGTGGGGAGAGGCGTGGTCATAATCTTCATTTTCCTTCAGCCCCCCTCACCCTCTCATCCAACCAAGGGGAAAGCATCATAATCTCCATGGTCCAGCAAACCTCGATGTGGTGGCTTTGTCATAACCTACATTTTCCGTCAACTATTTCACTCTCCCAACCACCCGTGGGGTTCATTCTACAGAGGACATTTCTCTAAGACTTCCTGACACTAATGATTTAGCTCAACACTGAAAATAAGCATTCTGTTCTATTATGTGACATATTTAAGACAGTGAGGTAAGGCTACTATTGTCTTACTAAGGTTCCAAAGGAAAACCAGGACTATTTTAATATGTTTTATTTGAAAAAATTCATAGTTCTAAAGCCAAAGAAAATTTTTCTCTGCAAGAACGTATACACCTCTTCTTTTATTTCATATTCTGAAATTCAGGTAGGAACCATGCAGACAAAATTATAAATAGGAGACATCTGGGCATTTTCCCCTTGGCTGTTCCCAATTCCTACATGGCTAGTGCCTCCCGCCACTCTCTGGATGCCCATCATAGTCTTCAATGTAATGCAAGGCTCTGAGTCTTTCTCGCCATCTCTTTCTCTTCTGCACTTCCTACTTGCTAATTTCCTTCCCCAAACCATCAGTCTCTCTGAGAAAAAGATTTTCCTTACCTCATGACCTTTTTGACCTTGTCAGGTAACTAACTAATCTGCCCATCTAACCCTTGCCAAAATGATAACAGAGGAATGGCTGGCTGGGTGATGCCTCCTGGATGATATACATGTGTGCGTTTGTAAAGCAACTCTCAATGCCAAAATCCAAAAAAGAAAAAATAGGGGCATTTAAGAAGACATTTGGCCGTTTCGGAAATATTAGGAACACGTAATATTTTCAGCAACTCCTCCCTACCCTGATTGAAAGACCAGTCCAGATTTAATTCCTTAAAATTAATCACTTTCAGCCTCTTAATGTGATACACTCAGGCATTTGCAAACCTTCTCCTCAGATCCATTGTATCTTTATTTTCATTGTTTATGAATTATATCTCTAAATCATGGGTTTTAACCTGGAGAAAACATGGGGAAGGTTCATGTTCGGGTCCATGCAAAGTTGTACGTGTGTGTGTGTGTGGATATGTGCATTTTTCTGGGGCAGGCCAGACAGGTATCTTCAGATTCTAAAGGTGAACAGTCACTCAAAAGAGTCTGAGCCATCCTGCTTTCTGTTTCCAGCCCCTCTGGGCACATCAGGACAAGACCCCAGGAAGGCTAACGCTCTATTTCCCACGCCCAAAGTTAGAGCAGAAGCAAGCGCACATTAGTAGTGAGAAAGGAGAAAAACTAACAAAGAGACTAACAACCATTAGCTTAAGCTTTAATTAAAAGCGTTGCAACATGACAGTAGCTCAAGACGAGTGCTCTGTGTGTGACCAAGATGTTTGAAGATTTTACAGGATAAATTGAGGAAAATTAGTCAAAGTTCAGTAATGTTCTGAGAATTGTTTACTGTTCAAGTTCTTGTAGGGTATGGGAAACTGAGGCGGGGTTAATCAAGGGACAGCATGAAAGGACAACAAGACTGCGGCTGTGGTTTGGCAGCCATTGGTTGGTCAATTTGGGTTTAGCAAGAAGAGTGGGAAGAAGTAGTTGGGGCTAAGATCTTGCCAAGGTCTATGGAAAATTTCAACATCTTGAACATCAAGTTGTTCAACATCTTTCACACCAGCATGATATAAATGAGTTTAACTTTTTTCTTAAAGGCTTATTTTCTACACTTCAAAAATACAATTTAATTAAACAATGACGAGCAACTCCTGAGCACAAGCTAACTATCAAATACTGAAAACAGACAAGTTTATGGGTTTTATAAGTAGCTGCTAAGGCAATAACATCATAAAAGTTCTCCAGAATCGGCGACGTCTGTTTTCTGTGCCTAAGTACTTAGCTTACAACAGCAGCTACGCTATTATTTCTTGACAACATTACTCCCGATGCCAGAAGATGACAATTCCCAGGAATCTACATCATTTGAGAAATGAAAGAAGTGCGGAAAAACTAAAACTGTAAATTTCATGAGTGAAAAGATTGCAAACCTTTACTTTTTTTGGTGGAGGGGTGGTATTCCTGTCTTGGTGATACGTTGTTTATAAGATCCATAAAAATTACTTTAAATAGCCACAGTCTATGTATTTATATGTACTATTAAGGTCCTGCTAACTATGGCGATAGTTTTTATAGGCAGTGTTCATCTACAAGGTACTCAACAACTGCCAACAATTTGAAAGGATCTCAAAACTTCCCTGTGAGTTGGAGCCAATATAAGCTAAAGCAGTAGTGATAACAGTCATGATTAAAGTACTTTATAGAAAATATGGCCTCAAAATGCTCCCATAGTAATCATATTCTCAAAGAAGTCAACTTCTGCACAGATTACTCATTAGGTTGAGTGTGACAAATCAGAGCTGTGTTTTCTCCGTCCAAATGAAATAATTGTTATACAAACATTTGCATACATAATACCTATTAAACACTATTTGGAATAACTTTGAATTGTAATTTTACAGTATTATATATTAAAATAACGTTAAAATCATAAACACTATAATATTGTACTAATTTCCAAAGTAGAAAATATTCTTGTGACAGAAGAAAAGCTTCAAGTGATTCTATTAGAAAAGAAGAAAGATTTAAAATGATTTTTAAAAGACTCTGTGAAAGATTAAGATGATCCTGTGTAAGTGTGGAACTGCATTTCCTGTTCCATTTATCTAATTTTTTATCCTAATGCCTGTACCCCACTACTGTAACTTTACAATAAATCTTGAAATCAAGTAGTATAGGTCTTCTGCTTCTGTTCCTCTTTTTCAAGATATACTGGCTATTCTAGGTGCTTTTGAATTTTTGTAGACAGTTTAGAATCAGTTTGTCAATTTCTCTAATATACACTGTTATTGTTATTATTAGGATTGTAGTGAATTTATATACTCACTTTTAAAGATCAATTAAATTTTTTTTCTTTTTGGTGAGGAAGATTGGCCCTGAGCTAACATCTGTGGCAACCTTCCTCTATTTTGTATGTGGGACACTGTCACAGCATGGCTTGATGAGTAGTGTATATGTCCATGCCTTGGATCCAAACCTGCGAACCCCAGGCCACCAAAGCAGAGCACACAAACTTAACCACCATGCCACTGGGTCAGCCCCAAAGATCAATTGCTTTTTAACAAAGTTACCAAAGCAATTCAATGGTAAAAGAAAAGAAATTCTAACAAATGGAAAATACTTTTAACAAATGAATACCTATATGAAAAAAATATGTACACCATCCCCAACTTCACACCATATATAAAAATTAATTCAAGATGGAGGATAGATATAAATGCAAAAACTCAAACTATAGAAAATCTAGAAGAAAGCAAGAAATTATCTTTATGACCTTGGAGAACAGCAAGCTTTCTTAAACAGGACATAGAAAGCAAAAAGCATATACGAGAAAAAATGATAAATTCTGTTTCATTAAAATTAAAAAATTCTACTCAACAAGACACTCCAGGAATAAAATGAATATGCTAGCCTCAGGCAGAGAGAAAATATTCTCAAGAAATGTATCCAATGATGAACTTGTATCAAGTCTACGTAAAAAATACCTGCAAGGGGCCAGCCTGGTGGCGTAGCCGTTAAGTTTGTGCACTCCGCTTCAGTGGCCCAGGGTTGGTAGGCTTGGATCCCAGGTGTGGACCTGTGCACTGCTCATCTAGCCATACTGTGGCAGCATCCCACATACAAAATAGAGGAAGATTGGGAACAGATGTTAGCTCAGGGCCAATCTTCCCCCCCCCAAAAAAAACAAAACAAAACAAAAAACCTGCAAATCAAAAACAAAAAGGCAAACAATCCAACTGAAAACTAGAGGATTGAGGTTTGGCTTAGCATATAGAAAATCATAAGAAAAAAATCACTCTCTCACCAAAAATGAGAAAAAACATACAAAATACAGAATTATACATTTTGTTTGAACCTATCAGAAAGCTGAGGTCCCAGGGCAAGCAAGTGAGCTGAACTGGCCAGGGAGGTTTCACGGTATCTCTTACCTTTGACAGAGCACAGGAGGGAGAGGAAGAGGTGGTCTCTCCATTCAAGCAGTAAGAATCAATCAGGTAAAATTTCCACTAAGTCATAAAGCCCAAATGTGAGTCAGTGTGACTATTTAGAATAATTTACTCCAAGCTCTGTTCCTCGGGCTTCTACTGGGTTCTCATGAGAAACATTGGTGGCAGATGGGAGACCAGAGCAAACCCCTCAGTGGTGCCCGCAAGGGCACAGCCTACTTCCCTGGGCCCTTCTCTTATAAGATGCAAATTCTTAAGCCTCTGAGGTAGAGGCAGGATACTGTCCCACCTTCAGGCCCCAGGTAAAGATCCACTAATTCTCAGGGGGTAGAAACAAAAGCCATCTGCCTTAGCAGAGGGAGCGGGCAGGAAACCCTCTTCGGACAAGGATCCTGCCCCAACACAAATCAGAGACCAGCTACTCCTGGGAGAGGGGAAGGAAACGCTCTCACACCAAAACTCACAAATGCAGGGCAAAGTTTGTCTGCCACTGGCAGGAGGAGTAGGAGAGAAAGCCCCACCCCAGACTCACAGGGCCCACCTACAGCTGAGCCTAGATGAAGAGAACGACTCCCCAGCTCCCATCACAAGCCTAGCACTAAGTTCCAGTCTACTGCTGGGAAGAAGAGACAAGAGCACCTCCATGGCACAGGCATGCAGGGGTGCCAAAAGCAGAGCACTGAACTGGAAGACTGAGAAAGCCCTCCAGCACGGCAGGTCTGACGGAAGTACAAAATCGCAGTAACAAATTGCTGGGGGACTTTGAAGTCTGTGGTACTCTGAGGGTGATAATACTGTCGATGAAAATAATCCATAACCAATCTATAAATGAAAATTTTGGTGAGTTTATTCTGAGCTAAAATGTGAGGACCATGGCCCAGGGTCTTTCTTCCCAAAGGAAGAAAGGGCACCAAAGAAGTGAGCTATATAGAGTGGTTATATACCCCCAAAAGAGGATGTTTCACATAGGATTTAAATGTCCCTTTTACAATAGTCACGAGACTGCTCTGTCAGCACAGCGATTGATGGAAACAGCAGGTAGGTCTGCTGTCTCGCTGAACACGGCATGGTGGCAGGTCTGTTGTCTCAAGCTGGGTGGTCACAGGTGAGCACAGCAATCAGTTCCTAGCCTAAGGAGAGATGCTTATCCCTAAGGGAATGCCAATGTGGGGGGAAGTTGTGCCTTTATCTTAAGGGCATTTGTTCTTGCCATAGGAAATGTTTAAAGCAGATATACAATGCATGCTCAATGGCCATGGTCAGGCCCTTTTGGGAAAAACAAAGTCAGGCTGAATTAGGTTTACACCAAATGGCTTCCTCATCTACTCCAATACATCCTATTGCTTGCCATTTCTATTTGCCAATACCAGGAAAAAAGAACCAAACCTAGTTCAGCTACTGAGTAGACGGAATCAACTTCCTGCAAATGAAAGCCCTATGGAAGAAGACACATACTCATCTCTGAATATAAATACTATTTACCTCTTTATTGTTCATCTATACCTGATACCCATTATTCAATCAAAACTTATCAAAGACACCAAAAGGTAAACAAATAAATCAACCCATTGTCAAGAGGTAAAGCAAACAACAAAACCAGATTCAAAGATAACTGAGAAGCTGGAAATAGAACAACAGGTTTAAATTAACCATGACAAATATGTCAAAACATATTAATTGGGGAAAATGGGGACAACATATATAACAGATGAGGAAATTCAGTATATAGAGAAAAATTATGGGTCAAATGGAAATGTTAGAAATAAAACATATAGAATCAGAGTTGAAGAATTCCTTCAGCAAGCTTAAGTATAAGTCAAGTATAAATTATCCAAAGCAAACACTAAGAGGAAAATGAGTGAAAAGCTAGAACAGAGCATGCCATAAGTGTGGGACAGTAACAAAAGTCTAACACACCTGTAACTGGAATTCCAGAAGGAAAAGAAGAATCAAAATAATTTAAGATCCCAGAAGGAAAAGGGGGAAGAATAGGCCAAGAATCATCCAAAATTACGAAATGGCAGCGATCAAAAAATCCAAGAAAACAGCTGAACACATCAAAGTGACACATCAAAGAAAATCAAAGATAAAAAAGAGAATATTGAAGGCAGACAAAGAAAAAATAGAGAGAGATGAACAAGAAAATGGATGACAGTAGCTTTCTTGCCAGATATTATACACACCAGAAGACAGTTAAATGATAGTTTTAAATCACTGAAAGCAAAACACTGTCAATGAAGAACTCTATAACAGGTGAAAAAAACCATCCCAAAGTGAAGGTAAAATAAAAACAGAAAACAGAGCCTGAAAGAATTCATTGACAGCTTGCAGGCACTACAAAAAAAAAAGTGTTAAAAGAAGTTTGTCAGAAAGGATTAAGATACCAGATGGAAAGTTGAGAGTATAAAAAATAAATGAAAAGGTTTAGAAATGGTAAAACTGGGGATAAATATAAAAGATATTTTTTCCTGACTTTAATTGCTTTAAAAGACATATGCCAATTAGAAAATAGGCACTTGGGGCCAGCCATACTGGTTACTTGTGCCACAGTGGTTAAGTTCTCACATTCCACTTCTCAGTAGCCCTGGGTTCACCAGTTTGGATCCTGGGTGTGGATATGGAACCACTTGGTAAAAGCTATGCTGTGGTAGGCGTCCCACATATAAAGTAGAGGAAGATGGGCACGGATGTTAGCTCAGGGCCAGTCTTCCTCAGCAAAAAGATGAGGATTGGTGGTAGTTAGCTCAGGGCTAATCTTCCTCAGAAAAAAGAAAATGGGCACTAGATTGAGTAGACACTTCACCAAAAAGAAGAGTTGAATATAAAGTAGAGACATGAAAAGATGTTCAACATTAGCCACTGGTGAAACGCAAATTAAAGCTATGATGAGATAGCACTACACACCTAACAGAATAACTAAAATCTAATAATGTCAAATACTGACAAGGATGCAGAGAAACTGGATCACTCATGCATTACTGGTGAAAATATAAAATGATATATCCACTCTGGAAAATAATTTAACAGTCTCTTATAAGATTAAATATACACTTACAATGTAATTCAGCAATTGCACTTCTGTGTATTTACCTTTAAAAAAACAAAGGAAAAATACATGTTCACGCAATAATCCGGACATGAATGTTCATAGCAGCTTTATTTGTAATAGCCAAAAAATTGGAAACAATCCAAACCTCTTCAATAGGTAAATGGATTTAAAGAAAAAATGTGATTCATCTATACACTGGAACACAAGTCAGCAATACAAAGAACTATTGGTACATGCCACAATTTGGATGGATCTCCAGGGCATTGTGCTGAGTGAAAAAAAGGAAATCCCAAAGGATTACATCTATTATTCCATTTATATATCATTCTCAAAACGAAAAAATTATAGTGATGGAGTATAGATTAGTGGTTGCCAGAGGTTAGGGTTTGGGAGAGAGTACACCTCTTTTGGGGGGTAAAAATTTTAAGGGGTAAAATGAGGAGTTTCTTGGGCAGGTGGAACAGCTCTGTATACTGATTGTGCTTGTGACTACACAAATATACAAATGTGATAAAATTTCATAGAAATGAAAGGAAAGTTTACATAAAAACTGCTGAAATCTGAATAAGGTCTGTACCTGAGTTAATAGCATCATGCCAATGTCAATTTCTTGGTTTTAATAATATACTTTGGTTATGTAAAATATTATCATTGACATAAACCGAGTAAAGGGTACATGGAAACTCTTTGCAGTATTTTGCAATTTCTTGTATGTCATAACCTTTCCAGATAAAAAGTTATAGTAAAAAATCAATTAAAAAGGTAACTGACTGCTTAAAATAAAAATCATATTAATAAGAATTGTTAATTAGTAATAATTAATGATAATATTGTAGGGTTTCTAACATCAAATTGAAATATTCAACAACAGTAGCACAAAGGTAGGAGCCACTAAGGGAAAAAATTAAATTATATATAAGTAATAAGAGAATATCAAAGAAAAAATAGAATCATAAATTATACTTAATTTAAAAGAAGGCAGAAAGAGAGAGAAGAAAAGATAGAAGAGAAAATAACTTTCAATAAGATACATTTCAATTCAACCATACAAATATTTACATAAAATCTAAATAATGTAAACAATCCAATTAAATAGCTGAGGTTATTAAATGGATGGAAAAGTACGACTCAAAGATATGATTTAAGATAAAGACATAAAAGGGTTAAAAGTAAAATGATAGAAAAATATACTCCATAAAACACTAATCCAGGGGCTGGCCCCGTGGCCGAGTGGTTAAGTTCGCGCGCTCCGCTGCAGGTGGCCCAGTGTTTCGCTGGTTCGAATCCTGGGCGCAGACATGGCACTGCTCATCAGACCACGCTGAGGCGGCGTCCCACATGCCACAACTGGAAGGACCCACAACGAAGAATATACAACTATGTACTGGGGGGCTTTGGGGAGAAAAAGGAAAAATAAAATCTTTAAAAAAAAAAAAGCGCAAAATACTATATATAATATACCATTTTAAAAAAAAAAAAACACTAATCCAATAAATGGAGTGACCACATTAATGTTAGAAAGTAGAAACCAAAACGAGAAATATTACTAAGGATAAATAGAGACATCACACAATGATAAAGGGATCGAGTCATTAGAAAGACACAGCAATTCTAAATGTATATGCATCTAACAACCAGAAGCAAAATCTAAACCTGAAAAGAGAAATAGACAAATGCAGAATTACAGTTGAATATGGTAACATTCTTTCTTGGTAATTGATAGGTTTAAAACTGAAGACTTCTGTGAAATCTCAGATTCTGGTGAAAAATTCTGCATTTCCCTCTGGAAAGGAAGCCCGTGCCCAAATTGGATAAAATACTTATTTACAGATATTTCTGAATGTCACATAATCTGTGTGGTATTCACAGTTTTCAACAGAAGCAAAACTAGTGAACACTCTTGACTATAATTTCTGAGCATTATCAATTACAGAAGGAACATTTCTTCTTAAAGTATTTAGATTTCCTTTTATTAATATAGTGTGGTTTTTTTCAGTATTATTATTGTAGTATTGGGTCATTTCAAAGCAAAATCAAGAAAAACGTACCTTTCATCATTAGGCTCATGTAATGAAAAATTTGACACAAAGAGAACTTTTTTTAAAGCTTAATTCAATTTCAAAGGAGAATAGATTGTTAAAGATAAAAGAGATATGAGAGAGAATCTGATTATACATATTTATTTTTACTATGTTTCATTTTAAAAGAAGTTATTGGGGAGCTGGCCCCACGGCCTAGTGGTTAAGTTCAGCATGCTCCACTTTGGCAGCCTGGGTTCACGGGTTCAGATCCCAGGCACAGATCTAAACCACTCATCAGCCACACTGTGGCAGTGACCCACATATAAAATAGAAAAAGACTAGCGTAGATGTTAGCTCAGGGATAATCTTCCTCAGCAAAAAAAAAAAAAAAAAAAGAGAGAAAGAGAAAAGAAGTTATAGGGAAGACAAAAAAATAAAATAAAACATCCCTGAGATTTTCTACATAAAGGAGGAAAACAACTTTTCTATCTTCCCTTCCACCTACCGAGATCTCTGTTCTAGATGAGCCCTCCCTAAGAACTCTAACTGGACACGTTAAACAAAACCTATGTTTTCAAAGCTTCTGCTGTTCTTCGGCATAGGTAGAGTTAGATCCAGATAGGTAGCAAATTTATTTAGAAGATCATTTTAATGGTCCATTTTGTTGTTTGTTGCTGGTTTAATTTAAAAAAATAATAACAGGCTAGGCAGGAAGAAGGTTGTGCAAAAGAGAGCTAATACGATCTGCACAATAAAGTTAAGAGCTATTTTGATTTTTCCAGCAGCAGCCTGAGGCAGGGGTGGACAAGGTGATCAGACCAGGGCAGAGTTAAGGGAAAAGGTTCAGCAATGGGAGGTTAAGAGTGAGACTTAAGGAATCATAGCAAACAAGTTCTTAGGAGAAAAAGGGTCAGTGAGCAATTTCCTTTTATAACAAAGATGGCCAACAACTTTAAAAATAGAGATTCCTAATATGCAGTTTCAAGTAGTTTCTCTTCTATAGCGTGGGGGAAACTCCCCAGCTAGCCCAAATAATCTGGAAGAGCCCTGCGCACACGGCTTTGTGTTCGTGCTGCTTTGGCGAAAGACATAGAAGAGATGCTGAGCGCAGTGCAGAGAAAGGGAACTGGTAATGAAGAATTGAGGAGTCCACAAGAGCTGGAGTTCAGAGGGACAGCCAACAGAATCATGCAAATACCCTGAAAATCCTGAGAAAGTTTGTAATGAGTTGGACTTCAGCAGGATGTAGGATGGGAAATTAGTGCTGTCTTCTTAAATACTGAACGAAGGATGATCCCCCAAAGCTGGAGAAATTAAGAACACAATTTATAAGAACATAACTCTCACTAGAAAAGATTCTCTGCAAGGTTCATTGAAACTTAACATAGCCGTTTCAAACCCAAAATATTTATTTAATTATTTTGCTTTAAAAATATAAGTGCCAATTTTAGTCATGTGCTCTTCCCAGTTTTCCATTTCAAGTGATCTATATGGAAAGATCCTGTGAAAGAAAACTTTATTTCTACTGAATTTTTAAAATCAAAGTAATGCCTGTTTCTCAACCCTGACCACTAGGATACTAATGGTTATTTCTCAGAATCCTCCAAAGGGCCTCAAACCAGTCACCACCTAGGCTTCTAACCCCAGCTACATCCCAGTGCAGCACGTTTACTTCTCAGCAAGCCCTACAAAAGAAAGAAACCCCTCAAGAAAATGTAACCGTAGTTGCTAAATTTTTTAAGGCTAAATGCTTCATGGAAAAATAAAAGCAAGAATATATAAGGAAACCATTCTCAGTTAACAAGAATTTTCTGGAGAGACTTAAATGCTCTATGTTTTGAATTTTGCATCTGAGATCATAAGCTCAACGGGGACAACAGTCACCTGTTACCTAACAAGGTGAATAATCCTAAGAGGGCTTCAACTTTTAGGCTATTTTGCCAATTTTATACAAATAGCATTTTACCAAGATTTCTCATCAGAATGATAGTGTTCATCTACAAAGAACACTGAAAAGTCTTTACTTTGTGTGCATGGTCCCGTGAGTGCAAGGTATCACTATAAATGATAAACAATCTCATAATAAGCCCATAACATAAACAATCTCATCATTCCTGACCTTTTGCCATTTGACTTTACCAGGAAAGCCTCACCACTCTATGTTCCCCCGTTTCTGCCTTTCCATTACCCTTTCAGAACTATCAACGGCCTTCAAACTATAATGTGTTTCATACACCTGCCTCCAGCTTCCTCAGTCCAAGGCAGATCATCAAGTAGACTCTTCTAAGTACATGGGGATATCTGGACGAGTTTTCAATCACAGTCCACTGGGGAGTAACAGCAGTACTTGGTTCTCTGGAGGAGGCTGAGAAGTAGCCCTTGCAACAACTTTGGTATAAATTTAATGCCCTTTCATCACCCAGAGTCAATTTCTTCTAGCAAATTTTTGGCTAGGGCTTGAAAGTTCAGAGATTTGGCAAATTTCCTTTAGGTGGCTCCAGCCACTTGTCATCAACAAATTTGAGCAATTAAAAAATGTCTTTTGAGAATTCATTTCCAGGAAAGAAAAAGGAAAATCAATTTTCTATCAATCACCTAGTGACTCAATAGCAGAAATAAGCTCATCTTAAAAACTAACAATAAATATAAGAATATTTTCTGAAGTTAACTTATAGAAAGTTGTAAGGTACAGAATTTGTAATTGAGGTTGTGACACTTTTGTGTACATATTCAATGGAAAAGTAGCCGACAAGCAGATTCATATTTTATATTCTTAAAGAGTACTTAAAATCTTACACTGTTAAAGAAATAAATGTGCATAGAGAAATCAGCAAAATTCTCTTTAATTTGGAGAAAGAAATTAAGTCTTTTGCACCTGATATTTTCACTGAAGAATGTTACCTCCTTTTGAATTCAGGCTTGTGACTGCTCCAACCAATAGACTATGGCAGAAATGGTGCTGTATCACTTCTGACGCAAAATCCTTAAAAATATACAGCTTCTACCTCGTCCACTCTTCGTGGGGACACTCACCCTTGGAACCAGGCCACAGTGCTGTGAGGAAGCCGAAACTAGCCCACATAGGAAGACCACACAGAAGCCTACATGGAGAGGAACTGAGGCCCCCAGCCAACAGCCAGCATCAAACACCAGACACGAGGGTGTACCAATCTTCAGATGATTCCAGCCCAGCCTTCCTGCCTGCCCAGACATCACGGAGCAGAGACAAGCCATCTGTGCTATTCTGCATCCAAATTCCTGACCCACAGAATCAACGAACATAATAAATGGTCATTTTACACCATTAAGTGTAGGGATAATTTCTTATGCTACCATAGTAACAGGAATAGGAATGAAAAGGGAGACATCAGAAAAGCCATCAAAGAAGGATGCTAAGAGCCTGCATGTCGCAGAAGTCAGGAAAGGAGAGACACAAGGAGGGAGAATTCTCAGCAGGGACTATCCAATGCTGAATAGAGGGCAACGAGGGTGGCAAACAGGGGAAAGTCTTTGATTTTGCAGCGAAAGGAAATCTGCTCTCAGTGTCTGCGGCTGTAACAAACATACTGCCAGCTTTTGAGATGTAATGGGAAGTGGAAAGGGGGGCCGTAAATTTAGAGAATTGTTTGAGAAGCTTGGCTGTTAAAGAAAAAAGGAGAGAGGAGAGTAACCAAAGAGGGAAGTCACGGGAAGACTATTTATAAACAGAGGGAAATAAACATCTTCTTAGAACGCTGGTAGGAAGTCCATGGTAAAAATTAGCTGGGAGTACACAGTGCAGAGGCAGAGGCTGGTGGAAAGTACAAGGTCACTTGGGAGGAGTGGGAAGGGTAGACAGAGAAATTGGTCTTAAAAAGGAAAGGAGACGCTTCTTCCTCTGAGATGAGAAAATGAGGGAAAAATACAAGTAAACGACAAAAAAAAATTTTGAGAAAGAAAAGAAGGAATTTGAAGGAATTTACTTCAAGTAGCCTTTTTTCCCTCTAGTGAAATAAGAAATAAACTTACATAGAAGGCTCAAGAAGAAAGGGAGTGAATGCTTGAGGATTATGTGGGATTTTTTTTCTCACTGTCCTCACTGTTTAGCTTACTGTCCTATTTTTTTTTTATTCCTTCTGAAAAATACTAACAAGGAAAGCTATCTTAAAACCAATTCGCTGGCAGAGTCAAGCCACCACTGGTGATTTTTCAGAAGGCTCACTTCTAGGCTCCAGCTGAATCATAAAATATCTCATCCCTTCGACATACTTCCTCTAGATAAAACATGTAACTCATCATACACTGATGGGTATATTATCTAATAACTTTGTCTTCTTTCTTGTTTTAGTGAAAACACAAGTTTGTCATTCCTTAGTTCAAAGCGGATTATTGTTTCTACATCTCCTTATTCCCCAGGGAAATTAGTCCAAGGCTATAAAAGCAAAGTAGAAACTGTTTATTCCTCTCCCTTCCTATCCTTTACCACCATATACCTTATTCCAACGTGCCCATGAGAACAAACACTCCTTGCTCTCCAGATTTCTCCAGACTCAATCTGGCTTTCCTGTTTCCAAACTCCCTTTTGGGGAAAGACAAAAGTTATCTTATGAACTGCTCCATGGCTGCTCCCCTCGATCCTCCAAGCCCTGTTTGCTCTTTCCTTTGGTTCCCAACACTCCTCTGAGGTGCCCCGGCTTTGACAAAACATCTCAGGCGCATCACATCCGCTGCAGCAGAGCATCGCTTTTGGAGGCCTCCAGCATTACATACCCTACATAAGAGAATAAGAGACAATCTCTAAACTTTCTCAACCAGATCAACCAGTGGAGAGTTGGCAGGGAACTAGTGCTTATCAACTCACCCAGAGGCTGACTAATCAATGAAGCAACCCATGAGCTGGGGCTCCTGACAAACGAACACGGCAAGAATAGTCCGAGTGTTCGTTGAGCTTGGTGGGCTGCAGCGATTCACTCACAATGAAAGGAAGAATTCATTGTGAATTTAGTTTACTGAACTTGTATCTAGTTGCACTGTGTTAGCTATCACTTCCAAGCCTCAGCCTCTCTGCCATTTACCACTATCTGCTCTCACACTTGAAAGAGTGATTGCTTTTATTTAGGCAACTATTTGTACATTTCAAATGGTCATAATCAGTCCTGATTACAAGTGAAATTTGGTCCCAAAATACACCTCTACACACCCTCCCCGCTCGTTGCATCCCTTCACCGTAGGATGTTATTTAACAGAAAAGTTAAAAACTTAAGAGGGTTGCTGGATACTGTTGCCATGAGATTTTTTTTTTAAGTCTCCTCCCTCTGTCTGCCTTGAGAAATGTGTTTTTGATGCTCTAAGACTCTAAGTGACTTTTAAAATCTTTCCCAGTTCTATGCATATGTGTCACCAGGATGACTTTCAGCCCTAAAAGGAAACTCTCAGCTAAATAATACCAAAAGATGTACACCTCATAAAATTTTATCTAAAAGAATTAGTCAATCCACCTGTGATGCTATGAAAAGTGAGAGAATACATTGTCCCAAATTTCTAAAACACTAGAAACTGAGTAGAAAGAATGATACAGATGGACACTCAAAGAAATACAAACAGCCACCAAGATTAAAAACAGAAGAGTTAGGTAAATAATGTGCCAGAATTAAGTAAAAACAAAATGTGGCATATAAATTACAGAATATGAGGAAGAGCCAAGGACATAGCACATTTAAAACTCAAATGAGACATGAAATTCACCTTCTTCAAGTGTATATCCCACTCTCTACTGTCAATAGCAATGAAATATAAAAGTAGGGTGACCAGTTGTTCAGGTGTGTCCAGGACTGAGGGGTTTCCTAGAATGATGGAATCCCAACACTAAACTAGGGCAATCTCAGCAAACCAGGATGGCGGTTTACCCTGGAGAAATATATGAACTTCACCAACCATCTAGAGGCCACTGAGTTAAAAAATTGCAAAGTTTGACTGTGACCCTTCTCCTCATCCTATGGTGGCTCTGGCAGAGAAGCGAAGAGAGCAGGCAGAGCCAACAGGTCAAGAGGACATCAAAAGTCTGGTTAGTCTGCAGATTAGAGCCCAGCATGCACACAATCAATACCCAACTTCAAACACAATTTCTGGCTGAGTGAGGTGTCTAGACATACCAGTCACACACATGATCTAGTGAGTCAAAGGTATTTTTTCAAAAAGAAAAAATGTCACATCAGTGTGCCTGCCTTCTCCCAACTAAGTTTCACACGAAAGCAAATTGAAGCCTCAGGAGTGCATGCCGACAGCCAAGGTCTGTCACAGCCACTCATGGGTCTGGATCATGTCCTGACCCTTGTCACTTGCCTGTACTGCTGGGCTCACCTGCAGCTAGCCCCTAAAATTGTGCACCTGCACCCTGCCAGCCAGACTCCTTTCACCAGCCTCCACTGCTATGCATGTACACATGCGAAGACCCTGCAGTGGGCAGGAGTGAACACTCCAGAAGCCCCATAGCTGTTAGTGCATCCACAGTTGGCCTCAAACCCTGCTGCTGACTCCAGCCCCTGCCATTATGCCTGTGTCTGCAGCCAGACCCTATCACTACACAGGCATCAGCAACTGGCCCCTTCAGCCAAGCAGGTGCACACCACTGGCTCTGGCCACCACTACCACCTGCCCTGGTCCTTAGCCACTGGGCCTGGCAGTACAACTAAGGACTCTAACAACCCTTGCAGCCACTGCAGACCAGAGTGTCTCTTATCTTGCAGCTGTCACTAAGGATCACATAATTGTTGATGTCATGGAAACCAGTGACCTAAGCTAACAAAATATCATGCCCTCCCAGAATAGGAGCCACAAAACACCCCCACATTTGGCACCCTGCACCGCTAGACCCAGGGTCACAGCATGCTCCAGTGTGCCCCCACCCACAGGTGAAGGTCTTTTGTTACCAAAGACAGTCTGTAAGTATGGGAAGATGTGACTGTTTCTTCAATGCACAGACACCTATGCAAGGCTACAGTCACAAAGAATCAGGGACAGATGACACTACCAAAGGAAGACAGTAAACTTCCAGTAACTGACCCCAGAGCAATGGACATACTCAAATTGCCTGACAAAGAGTTTAAAATAATTATTCTGAAGATGCACAGAGAGCTGCAAGAGAACACAGACAAACAAGTTAATGAAATCAGGAAAACAATACAGAAACAAAGTGAGAAGTTCAACTAGAGATAGAAAACAAAAAAGAACCAAATGGAAATTTTGGAGCTGAAAAATACAATGACTGAACTGAAGAATTCAATAGAGAGCTTCAACATCAGATTGTACAAAGAAGAAAGAACCAGTGAACTTAAAGATGAACCATTTGAAATTACCCAGTCAGAGGAGCATAAAGAAAAAAGAACGTAAAGGAATGTAGAAAGCCTACAGGACTCAAGGGACACCATTAGGGAAACAATCTGCACATTATTAGAGCCCCAGAAGAAGCGAGGAAGAAAGAAGTAAAAGATTATTTAAAGAAATAATGGCTGAGAACTTTCCAAACATGGGGAGAGATTTGGACATCCAAGTTCATGAAGCTCATAGGTCCCCAAACTCAACTCAAAAATATCTTCTCCAAGACACATTATAATGAAACTGCAATAATCAAAGACAGACCATCTTAAAAGCAGCAAGAGAAAAGAACCTTGTTATTTACATGGGAACTTCCATAAAGCTATTAGCAAAATAGGTTTCTTAGTAGAAACCTTACAAGCCAGGAGAGACAGAGATGATATATTTAAAGTACTGAAAGAAAAAAACTGCCAACAAAGAATACTTTGTTTGTCAAAGTTCCTCCAGGGATGAAGGAGAAAGAAAGACTTTCCCAGACACACAAAGTTAAGGGAGTTGGTCATCGCTAGACCTGCCTTACAAGAAACGCTGAAAGGAGGTCTTCAAGTTGAAATAAAAGAATGTTAATTAGTAACATGAACACATATGAAAATATAAAACACACTGGTAAAGGTAAGTATATAGTCAAATTCAGAATGCTCCGATACTGTAATATGGTGGTATATTAATCACTCAACTCTGGTATAAAGGTTAAAGGACAGAAGTATCAAAAATAGCTATAGTTAAAATAACTTGTTAATGGATACATGATATAAAAAATGTAAATTGTGACATCAAAATCATAAAATGGGGCAGGGTAAAAGGGTAGAGTTTCATGTGCAATAGAGTTAAGTTGATGTCATCTAAAAACACACTGTTATAATTACAAGATGTTTTATGTAAGCCTCAAGGTAAACACAAAGCAAAAGTCTACAGTGGATACGCACAAGATAAAGAGAATAAAATCAAAGTGTACGACTACAGAAAATCATCAAATCAAAAAGGAAGACAACAAGAGAGGAAGGAAGGAACAAGGGAGCTACAAAATAGCCAGAAAACAATAAGAAGGCATTAATAAGTCCTTACCCATCAATAATTACTTTAAATGTAAATGGATTAAATTCTCCAATGAAAAGACATAGAGTGACTGAATGGATAAAAACAACAAGACCCAACTACATGTTGCCTACAGGAGACTTACATCAGCTTTAAGGACACACATCGGCTCAAAGTGAAGGGATGTAAAAAGATATTTCTTGCAAATGGAAACCAAAAGAGAGCAGGGGTAGCTATAACTATATCAGAAAAAAATATACTTTAAGTTAAAAACTGTAACAAGAGATAAAGAAGGTCATTATTAGTTATAAATAGGTCAATTCATCAAGAGGATATAACAATCATAAATACATATGCACCTAACATTGGAGCACCTAAATATATTAAGCAAATACTAACAGATCTGAAGGGAGAAATAGGCAACAATCTCATAATAGTAGGAGACTTCAATACCCCACTATCAACAAGAGATAATCATTCAGACAGAAAATCAATAAGGAAACATTAAACTTGAACTATACTTTAGACCAAATGGACCTAACAGACATATACAGAACAAGCCATCCAATACCAACAGAATATGTTCTTCTCAAGCACACATGGAACATTCTCCAGGATAAATCATATTTTAGGTCACAAAACAAGTCTTAGTAAATTTTAAAAGATTGAAATCATACCAAGTATCTTTTCTGACCCCAATGGTATGAAATAAGATATCAATAAAATGACAAAAACTGGAAAATTCACAAATATGTGGAAAGTAAACAACACAATCCTGAACAACCAATGGGTCGAAAAAGAAATCAAAAGGGAAATCAAAAAATACCTTGAGACAAATGAAAATGGAAACACACTCGCCAAAATTTATGAGATACAGCAAACCAATGCTAAGAGGGAAGTTTACAGTGATAAATGCCTACATTAAGACAAAAGAAAGCTCTCAAATAAACAGCCTAACTTTACAACTCAAGGAACTAGAAAAAGAAGAAACTAAGCCCAAAGTTAGTAGAAGAAAGGAAATGACAAAGATCAGAGAGGAAATAAATAAAATAGACACTAAAAAGAAAATAGAGGGGCTGGCCCGGTGGCACAGTGGTCAAGTGCACACGTTCTGCTTCTGGGCAGCCCAGGGTTCACGGGTTTGGATCCCGGGTGAGGACATGGAACCGCTTGGCAAGCCATGCTGTGGCAGGCGGCCCACGTATAAAGTAGAAGAAGATGGGCACGGATGTTAGCTCACAGCCAGTCTTCCTCAGCAAAAAGAGGAGGATTGGCAGTAGTTAGCTCAGGGCTAATCTTCCTCAAAAAAATAATATAAAATAAAAAATGAGAATTCTTTAAAAAAAATAGAAAAAAATCAATGAAACCAAGAAATAATTTCTCTTAAAAGATAAAATTGACAAACATTTAGCTAGACTTACCAAGAAAAAAAGAGGAAGGACAAAAATAAATGAAATTGTATGAACAAGAAGACATTACAACTGATACCACAGAAATACAAGAGATCATAAGAGACTACTATGAACAATTACATGTCAACAAATTAGGAAAACCTAGAAGAAATAGATAAATTCTTAGAAACACACAACCTACCAAGACTGGATCATGAAGAAATGGAAAATCTGAACAGACCAATTACCAGTAAGAAGATTGAATTGGTAATCAAAAATCTCCCAACAAAGAAAAGGCCAGAACCAGATGGTTTTAGTGGTGAATTCTGCCAAACATTTAAAGAAGAATTAATGCCAACTCTTCTCAAATTCTTCCAAATTTGAAGAGGAAAGAATACTCCCGAACTCATTTTACAAGGCCAGCACTACCCCAATACCAAAGGCAGACAAGGACACTGCAAGAAAAGAAAACTACAGGCCAATATCTCTGATGACTATAGATGCAGAAGTTCTCAACAAAATACTAGCAAACTGAATTCAACAGTACATTGAAATGATCATACACCATGACCAAGTGAGATTTATCCCTGAGATGCAAGGATGGTTTAACACATGCAAATCAATAAATGTGATACACCAGAATAATATAATGAGAGACAGAAATCATATGATCATCTCAATAGGTGCAGAAAAGGCATTTTAAAAAATTCAACATCCTTTCATGATAAAAACTCTCAACAAACTGGGTATAGAAGGAGAACACCTCAACATAATAAAGGCTACCTATGACAAGCCCACAGTGAACATCGTACTCAACAGTGAAAGCTTGAAAGCTTTCCCTCTAAGATCAGGAACAAGACAAGATTGCCCACTATTTCCATTCCTATTCAACATCGTACTGGAAGTTCTAGCCAGAGCACTTAGTCAGAAAAAGAAATAAAAGGCATCCAAATCAGAAAGAAAGAAGTAAAATTGTCTCTGTTTGCAGATGACATAATCTTGTATATAGAAAATCCTAAAGAATGCATCAAAAAACTATTAGAACTAATATACAAATTCAGTAAATTATCAGAATACAAAATCAATATACAAAAATCAGTTGCATTGCTATACACTAACAGTGAACTACCCAAAAAAGAAATAAAGAAAACAACCCCACTTATAAAAGCATCAAAACAATAAAAATCAGGAATAAATTTAACCAAGGAAGTTAAAGATCTATACATCAAAAACTATGAGATATTAGTGAAAGAAACTGAAGACACACATAAATGGAAAAATATCCAGTGTTTATGGACCAGCAGAGTTAATATTGTTAAAATGTCCAGACTACCCAAAGCCATCTATAGATTCAATGCAATCTCTATCAAAATTCCAATTGTAGTTTTCACAGAAATAGGAAAACAATCCTAGAATTTGCATGGAACTACAAAAAATCCTTAATAGCCAAAGCAAACTTGAGAAAAAAAAAACTAGAGATATCACACTTCCTGACTTCAAGCTATATTACAAAGTAACGGTAATCAAAACAATATGGCACTAGCAATAATAACAAGACACATGGACAAATGGAACAGAATAGAGAGCCCAGAAATATACCCAGGCACATATGGTTATCTAATAATTGACAAGGGAGCCAAGAATACACGTGAAGAAAGTATAGTCTCTTTGGTGTTGGGAAAACTAGATAATCACATGCCAAAAAAATGAAATTGGACACCTACCTTACACTACTCACAAAAATTATCTCAAAATTGTTTAAGGACTTAAGCCTAAGAGGTTTTGTATGCAACAGAGTTGAGTTGTTATCAATTTAGGTGTAAAACTCCAAGAAGAAAACAGAGGGTAAAATCTCCTTGACATGTGTCTCGGCAATGATGTTTTGGATATGACACCAAAAGCACAAGCAACAAATGCAAAAGTCAACAAGTTGGACTATATCAAACTAAAAACCTTCTGCACAGAGAAAGAAACCATTAACAGATGAAAAGGCAACCTACAGAATGGGTTAACGTGTTTGCAAACTGATAAGGGGTAAATAGCCAAATACATAAGGAACTCATACAACTCAATACCAAAAAAACTAATAACAATTTAAAAATTGGTAAAGGATCTGAATAGACATTTTTCCAAAGATGACATACAAAAAGCTAACAAATCATCACTAATCATCAGAGAAATACAAACCAAAACACAATGAGCTATCACCTCACACCTGTTGGGATGGCTATTATCCAAAAGACAAGAGAGAAATGCTGGTGAAGATGTGGAGAAAAGGGAATCCTTGCGCACCGCTGGTGAAAACGTAAATTGGTGCAGCCACTATGGAAAATGGTATAGAAATTCCTCAAAAAATGAAAAATAGAACTGCCACATGATCCAGCAATTCCATTGCTGGGTAAATGTCCAGAGGAAATGAAATGAGGCTTTTGAAGAGATAACTAACCCTGCTATGCTTATTACAGCATTAGTCACAATAGCCAAGGCATAGAAACAGTCTAAATATCCATTGACAGATTAATGAATGAAGAAAATGTGAGAGATATATGTGTATAGACATATATTTTCATTCTACACAATGGAATATTATTGAGCCATAAAAAAGAAGGGAACTCTGACTTTTGCGACAACATAGGCGAAACTGGAGGGCATTATGCTAAGGGAAGTCAGAAAGAGAAAGGCAAATACTGTATGATCTCACTTATATGTGGAATATAAAAAAGCCAAACTCACAGAAACAGAGAGTAGATTGGTGGTTGCCAGGGGCAGGGGGGAGCAGGGAAAGCGAGACGCTGGTCAAAAGGTACAAACTTCCAGGTATAAGGAGAATAAGTTCCGAGGATCTAATGTACAGCATGGTGGCTGTAGTTAACTATACTGTATCGTATATCTAAAAATTGCTGAGAGAGTAGATTGTAAATGTTCTTACCATAACAACAACAAAATGGTAATTATGTGAGGTAAAGTGTGTGTTAACTAACCTTACTGTGGTAAGCATTTTGCAATATATACACGTATCAAATCATCACATTATACACCTTACACATGTTATATGTCATTTATGTCTCAGTAAAGCTGGAGGGAACAAAGCAAATTGAAGATTTTATTCTCCCTGGGCAATTCATTCACTTCCAAGAGTAGTGACGAAAACCTGACAATGACTAAGTTTAGGTTCCAATATTTTACCCTAACTCTGCATGGTGAGGATAAAAATGGCACAAAACATTATGCTTCTTATAATAATAATAGTTTCTTTAATAACGTTTTGACAAGGTCTAGTCTACTGCTAAACCTCAATATATAGTGAAAGAGATTTTGTAAGTAATGATATATACTTTATAGGTGAGGTAAAAATCAAAAGTGGGAATGAATAATTGTAAACACAGGTCATCATCACTCAAAAGGCCAAGAAAAAGGAAAATTTAAATCATTATATTGACCACTATATTGTGTGTGAATTGTAGAGATTTTATAGAATTCAAAAACGTCTGATTTAACATGTGTCAAAAATGTGATAAATTATTAAATTTAGTAATAGCATTACAAAATAAGTAAGAATCTAGAGCAAATCAACTATATGAGAAATTAATGAAAACACTTTGACTTCCACTAGTTCTCGTCCAGCTTCCAACAGGCTATGTAACACTTAAAAAGCCACAAGCTCTCTAAGCCTTGACATCTCATCTACAAAGTAAAATTGCCTGATTGTATAACATCAAAAAGCCCTTTGTTCTCTAAAAGTCCACTGTTCTATAATAGGTATGTGTAACACATTATCAGTTTCCTGAAGCTTTTATGCATTTTTCATTAAAAGCTGTGTATGAATATCATCTAATATGCTTGGTTAAGGAAACCGTGTGTGTATGGCAATGGCATAGCAATCTCTTTATCTTCACTTCCTTTACCAGTACTTCCATGGCTCATTCCTCAGCTAGGTTTGTTGTTTTTTGAAAATGTGTTTTGCTCATTCAGAGTATACATAGCAGATTATTTGTCTGTGGTTTTGTCAAAAGGTAGAACCCCCCATCAGGCCTTTTTCAGCACGGCATCCTGACTAAGCCAGGGAGATCACCTGGGTTCAGATCCCAGGACCTATTCCCTCCACGGCCTTGAGCAAATGACTTTGCTTCCCCTGCTCTGTTCTTCACTGTAAAATCGAGATAGTAATAGTACCTGCCTTCATGGATTTGTCACATGGATTAAAACAATGTAAAGTCCTTAATTCTGGCACATAGTAAGCTTTATATAGATGCTTATTAAATAGTCTTTTTAAAAAATAAATTTATGGTATTCAAAATTGGATTTTTTTAACTAAAAATAGAAAAGATGGCTTATTGGGTTCCTGCATTCTGTATCATGGGTTTTATATTTTTCCTGATGTGAAATTCTAAATCACGACATTTAGATAACATGCCCAAATCATCTCCTTATTTCACGAGTCAGGAGCAAGTGTATAACTGAGTAGATGAAATCCCCTCATTTCTGTGGGAGTCATAACATCAGGGAGTTACGCCCCTCCGCAAATACACGTCATGAAGCTGACTCTCCCTCTTCATGGCGTGATCCTCGGTGTTGCTCTCCTGGTTCCTATGGCTCCATTTTTAAAAATTTTTCTCTTTAAGACAATTTGTTTGGAGGATGAATAGAGTTATTGGAAGAAAAGGTCACTGAGGGAAAGCAAATAGAAAGATTATTTAATTTCTACCTCTGTTTAGAAAACAAGGCTGCAATTTTCAGTCTACTCTCTACTGTCCACAACTTGCTAGGTAATCTAAGCAAATCACTTAACATTTTCTAAACTTCACATGTGGAACTAAAAGGAAAACTGGGATAGCTATTACCATCTCTCAGTGATTTGAAATCCCAAGACACACCTATATCTGATCCAACTCAAAAAATGCTTCAATTGGTGAAAGACTTATATGCTGAAAATTATAAGACATTATTGAAAGAACTCGAAGAGGACACAAAGAAATGGAAAGATATTCCGTGCTCTTGTATTGGAAGAATAAACATAGTTAAAATGTCCATACTTCCTAAAGCAATCTACAGATTCAATGCAATCCCAATCCGAATCCCAATGGCATTCTTCACAGAAATAGAACAAAGAATCCTAAAATTTATATGGAACAACAAAAGACCCTGAATAGCCAAAGCAATCCTGAGGAAAAAGAACAAAGCTGGAGGCATCACAATCCCTGATTTCAAAATACACTGCAAAGTTATAGTAATCAAAACAGCATGGTACTGGCACAGAAACAGACAAACAGATCAATGGAACAGAATTGAAAGCCCAGAAATAAAACCACCCATCTGTGGACCACTGATTTTCGACACAGGAGCCAAGAACATACAATGAAGGAAGGAAATTCTCTTCAGTAAGTGGTGCTGGGAAAACTGGACAGCCAGATGCAAGAGACTGAAAGTAGACCGTTATCTTACACCATACACAATAATGAACTCAAAATGGATTAAAAATTTGAAGGTAAGGGGCTGGCCCCGTGGTCGAGTGGTTAAGTTCGCGCGCTCTGCTGCAGGCGGCCCAGTGTTTCGTTGGTTCGAATCCTGGGCGCGGACATGGCACTGCTCATCAGACCATGCTGAGGCAGCATCTCACATGCCGCAACCAGAAGGACCCACAACGAAGAATATACAACTATGTACCGGGGGGCTTTGGGGAGAAAAAGGAAAAAATAAAATCTTTAAAAAAAAAAAAAAAATTTGAAGGTAAGACCTGAAACTATGAAACTCCTAGAAGAAAATATAGGTAGTACACTCTTTGGCATCGGTCTTAGCAGTATCTTTTCCAGCAATATGTCTACTCAGGCAAGGGAAACAAAAGAAAAAAAATAAACAAATGGGACTACACCAGACTAAAAAGTTTCTGCAAGGCAAAGGAAACCATGAACAAAATGAAAAGACAATCCACCAACCGGGAGAAAATATTTGCAAATCATATATCTGACAAGGAGTTAATCTTCAAATATAGAAAGAACTCATGCAACTCAACAACAACAAAACAAACAACCCAAACGAAAAATGGGCAGAGGAAATGAATAGACATTTTTCCAAAGAAGATATACAGATGACCAACAGGCACATGAAAAGATATTCAATATCACTAATTATTAGGGAAATGTGAATCAAAACTACAATGAGATATCACCTTACACCTGTCAGAATGGCTATAATTACCAAGGAAAAAAATAGCAAATGTTGGAAAGGATGTGGAGAAAAAGGAGCCTTGATACACTGTTGGTGGGAATGCAAACTGTTACAGCCACTATGGAAAACAGCTTGGACATTTCTCAAAAAATTAAAAATAGAAATACCATGTGATCCAGCCATCCCACTACTGGGTATTTATCCAAAGAACATGAAATCAAGAATACAAAGAGGTTTATGCACCCCTGTATTCACTGCGGCATTATTCACAATAGCCAAGACATAGAAGCAACCCAAGTGTCCATCAACTGATGATTGGATAAAGAAGATGTAGTATATATACATACAAGGAATACCACTCACCCATAAAAAAAGACAAAATTGTCCCATTTGAAACAACATGGACGGACCTTGAGGGTATTACATTAAGTGAAATAAGCCAGAGACAGACAAAAACTGCATGATTTCCCTCATATGTGGAAGATAAACACATGGACAAAGAGAACAGATTTGTGGTTAGCAGAGGGGAAGGGGGTTAGGGGATGGGAGAAAGTGGTAAAGGGGCACATTTATATGGTGATGGATAAAATTAGACTGTTGGTGGTGAGCACGATGCCATCTATACAGAATACTGATAACAATATATGCCTGAAATTTCACAATGTTATAAACCATTATGACCTCTATAAAATAATAAAAAAATAATAATAATAAAATAAAAATACTAGACAGACTAAACAAAGCAAATCAAAACACTGTAGTGCCCCCTTATTCGAAGTTTTGCTTTCAAAGTTTCTGCTACCCGAGGTCAACTGTGGTCTGAAAATATTAAATGGAAAATTAAAGAAATTAACAATTCATAAGTATTAAATTGTGCATCATTCTGAGTATCGTGATGAAATCTCTAACCACCCTGCTCCATCCTGCCCAGGACATGACTCATCCCTTTGTTCAGCGATCCACGCTATGCTCGCTACCCACCCGTTAGTCACTTAGTAGCTGTCTTGGTTATCAGATCAACTGTCACAGTATCACATGCTTGTGTTCAGTAACCCTTATTTTACTTAATAACGGCCCTAAAGCACAAGAGTAGTGATGCTGGCGCTTTGGATATGCCAAAAAGAAGCCATAAAGTCCTTCCTTTAAGTGAAAGGCAAAAGTTCCTGGCTTAAAAAAGGAAGAAAAAAATTCTTATGCTGAGGTTGTGAAGATATAAAGTAAGAACAAATCTTCTGTCCGTGAAGTTGCGAAGAAGGGAAAAGAAATCTATGCTAGTTTTGCTGTCACACCTCAAATATGTATGTATAGGAAAAAACATAGTGTATGTATAGGATTTGGTACTATCCACGGTTTTAGACGTCTGCTAGGTGTCTCGGAACGTATCTCCCACGGATAAGGAGGAACTACTGTACCAATGCCTGAGACCTACTCAGACCAAGCAGGGCAGAGTCGCTGAGGGTAGAGGCCAGACATAGACATTATTTTATTTTTTTAAGTTCCTGAATTGATTCTAAAGAGCAGCACTTCAATCTCAGAAGAACTTTAACCTAACATTAACTTCAGTTGTTTCTTTTATCTACCGTCTCTTTCCTTTCTACTCGTCCAGGGCCCTATTGTGGATTATGTAAAATATAAGTTCACCAAAACGCAGTTTCCTCTCTCCTCTCCTCTTCTCTATGCTTACTCAGGAAAACCACCCCTGGCACTCTGTGCAATACACCTCACCCTCAAGCGCTAACTCTCCACGCGTCACGAGCTGCACCCACCTTCCCCGCCAGTAAGGCCTCCAAGTGCTGCTGAAGAAACGCAGCTGAGTCTGCTGCGGCCCTGAGAACTCAGTTTCCTGCCTCAGGTCCTGTGTCATCTCCTCTTCTTCTTTCCCTAAAAATCTATTTGCAACCTCCAGCTCTCTTCTGTCAACACCTCATTCAACTCCAAGTCGCTTATTTTGGCATATTCTCTTACCTCCTACTTAACAAAAGACCCCAACACTGCCTCTCATCCCTCCAGCCGAAAAGATGCCCCTTCTTCCTCTCGTGGCTCTCCAGATCACCTGATCTCTTGGCCTCACATCTTCATGCTTCTCTGGGACCTGACTATGCCAACCAGCTTCTCTTTCTCATGACACTGAAATCTCTTTTTCTCTAGTAACTTTCCTTCTCACTCTATAAACATGTTCAATATCACTTATCCTAAAAATTTCCCCTTGATTTCTCACTTCTCTTTTCTGTCTGATTTCTGTTCTCCCCTTATTTAAAATTGTTGAAGGAACAGTCTAGAATAATGGTACTGTGGTCATGACAGCTTTAAAGAGCCCTTAACACTTACAGACCAACTGAAATGTTAAAGAATGAAATCATATGATGTCTTGGATTTGCTTTAAAATAGTAGCGAACGGGGTCAAGTAGGAAGAGGTACAGATGAAACAAGATGGTCATGGCCATTGGCTGGTCATTGTTGAAGCCGCTTGATCAGTACACGGTGGTTCATTATTCTGTTCTATCTGCTTTTATAGATGTTAAATGTTTCCAAAATAAAAAATTTTTTAAACTCTATATGCATTGTCCTCTCTTCTCACAGTCACTCTTCAGCCCGCTCTTACCTGGCTCCTTCCCATTCTTGCAAAAGTATTCTCACTATAGCCACTTGTGACCTTCAATTGCCAAATCCATTAAACATCTTTCATTAATTACCTTACTGGGACTGTTTAATACAATTGTTATTGCCAACCATTCTCTCCTTCCTGAAACACGCTGCTCCCTTTACTTCTGCAGCATGATAGTCCCTTAGCTCTCCCAACTCTCCGAACTTTCCTTCTCTGTCCACCGCTCAAGTGCTGAGATCACCTCTTGGTTTCCTCCTCACTCGGTCTTCACACTACACACTCTCCTCAAGTGATCTCAAGTCTTTGGTTTCATTTCTACCTAAATGCTGGAGATACCCAACTACATATCTCCAACCCAAACTTTCCACTGGCTTCATTCTTAACTATCCAAGGGCCTAACGAGCATCCTTACTGAAGTCCCATAAACTCATTTGGCCTCAAGCTGAATCCACAGACTTCTGTAAACTTGCTCCTTGTCCTCTGTCCTCTGTTCCTCCACCTGTGAAAACAGTTCTCTTCCATCATGTTCCTCAGTACGCCAGACTCCTCCCCCTCTTCACCACTCCCTTCCTTTCTTATCTACACACCTTCCCTCCCCAAAGTAACCAGAGACATTCTCAGAAAACACACACTTGATCATATCATTTTTCTGTTTTAAACCCTTCAAAATTCACCTTCAAAAAACCCTTCAAAATAGAATTAACATACGACTTCCTTAACATGACACACAGTGGCCTCCAAGAGCTGCCCTCCTCCTCACTTCAGTTCTCAGCACAGCATGTCTTGCAGTTTACACTCCAAATCCCTAAACTGTTTACCTTCCAGCTTGTGCGCCTTCACAGTTCTCATCTCTCTGTGTTGCTCATGTGTCAGTTCTGCCTGGAATGCCCTTCTCTCCACTATCTGTCACCTGCTCTTTCTTGAAGCCTCATTCAGGTGCCTTTTTCTCCAGGAAGCTTTCCCTAATCCTCAGTCCCCTCCAATTAGGGTGATGGTTCTCTCTTTGGTGTTCCCACATCCCTGTGAATCCCTACAAAGAGCTCTATCTCCCCCGTTAGACTGTGAGCTCCTCAAGGACAAGAACTTCTCTCTTTTACTTTAATGTCCTCAGCATTCAGCTCAGTGGCTGATAAGTTATAGATGCTCAATAATTGACGACTAAATGAATGATTACCTAAAAGAAGATTCAAATGAAAGTTTTCTATCACTGGCACTTGATATAGCTATTTTACAGTCTATAAAATTTTCAATAGTCAAAATTAATAGATTCATAGTATTTCTAAATAAAACACATACAATGATTGTCTAATGTGAAGAATAGCTAAAACGGTTCTATTTTGTTTACATGATATGAAATAATTTTTGTAGTGTGTGCCAGAATGCTATAAATGACAAGAACTATAGCATGCTTTTGTATAGTTCTCTAAATCAGTACTCCCACATTTACTTGAAGGTATCACAAATAACAATGACCAATTGATTGCTACCATGTGCCAGGTACTGTGCTAAATAATAACCACCATTATTTCATTTAGACTTGGCATGTTAGTTATATTAACCCATTTAGAAAAGAGGAATTTGAGGCTAAAAGAAGTTAAACTACACACCAAATATTACAGGAACTAGTATGTAACAGAGTCAGGACATGAATGCAGGTCTGCCTGACTGCAAAGAGTGAAGACACTAAAATCTCTGAATCTTCCTGAAAAACATCAAAACCTCAATATAACTTAAAAGTACAATTTTATCCAGAATTAGAGTATATGGCATATTTCAAATACAACTTCAAAATCCTCTTTTATATCTCTGTAATAACAGGATAAAAGTGTTGACAATACCCAAACTGAAAATGAAAATTAATTTAAATGAAATTATTGACAATTTTCCCAACAGCCCCATGAGTTAATTACTGTGATCCTCAGCTTTCAGATGAGGTGGTGGAGGGGACACCATGCAGTGCCTTCATTCTCGCCCCCTCCTCACCAATCTCAAAAGCCCCTTCGCCTTCTAAAGCCCTCCCAGGAAACAGGTCTGGGGAGAGACAGTTTTTTGTTGTAATAGGCGTAGAATTAAGTGTTGTTCTGGGAAGATACCAGAACTGAACAGACCATGGAATTCCAAACATGACTTGAAACTGAAGAGGCTTGTTCAATGACAAGGAGCTCGCTCTAACCTGTACCCAAGGTTGATCCAACGAGTGTCCTACAGACGGTCCTCCGTCTCGGCACAACTGTAGCCTCCAGCTTCCTCTTCGGTATGTGGAGTGACTCTAGTGTGGAAATTGGCTCTCCTTTCTCCTCTCCCAAGTTATCTCACCCCTCATTATACTGGGTTGAGCTTTCCTGTGTAATTCCTTCACTTTACTGAACCAAATAATTCATAGGCTGTCGAATAGATCCAATATTTCACTGTTATGTTTTATCCCACTCAGATATGCAAAGTTTTTAATTAAATTTAATTTCTAATTGCATGCTGTGTCTGACGCAACAATTTAATCTGCTTCTTTGCAGGGAGAGTCAGTCAATTCACTATTTTCTTCATCATTTCAGCGTTAAACTCTGAGTTCATGGCTCAGCCCTGCCTGGCTCTCATTGCCATTTCCTCCCAGAGCGGCATCTAAAGGCCGGGAGTTATCAGGGAATCAGTGACAAGGGAGTCTGTTCACAGCTTTCAGCAGGCACCTACTGACGTCCCTGGTGCCTCTGGTCTTTGGGCACTGCGTCCCCCTGTAACTCCAGTTGTTTGGGCCACGCAGGATGCTCCTGTCAGATTCTGTCTCCCACTCAGCTCATTTGCTCTCACTGAGAATCAGCAGTTATCTCCTGGCATGGCCCCACAGAGCAACCCCAGAGGAAGGCGGGCTCCCTGATCGTCAGGAAGCTGTGGCAGTGCCCACCTCCCCCGCAATCAAAGGGCCCCTGCCTCTGCCTCACTTGGCACGTAAGAGGCCAGGTGGACAGGCTGCACCTCCCCACACCCAGCGTGAACAGGACCCCACTTCTCTCAGCCTCTCTCTGGGTCTCAGGGACTCCCACTCAAACTGAAGAGTTGCAACCAGACAAGGCAAGCCACATCTGGTGATGAAATCTCTTAGCATTCCTTCCAAATGCTGCTACAACTGCCATTATTGGTTTGATACAATGTTCCGGCTGATATTTACAGCAGAGGTTATGGAGTGAGCATGCTGTTTTCAGTATCTTTTGTATAGATGGCTTTGCCACTCCCGTGACTCTCCAGGACAAATGTCACATTTATTCCTGGCCTCCATGTGAGGCCCACTGCGGATTCTCTTCCGCCCCCGGCTGCTGTGCTCCCAGTAGATATCAGCCAGCTCATCCCCACCTGCTCATCAAGTTAGATCCACGGAGAGAGAGTCGTCCTGTAGAAGCCCAGTAGCTTACTCACAACCAGAAACTAGGGTCGCTGACATTCAGTCGAGCACACGTTGTCCGTCTGCTCGTGCCTGCAGCAGCCGGATGCAGAGACCTGAAGTGACCAGACCTCACCAAATTCTTTGCTGATGAATAATTGGGTCTGAAATCCTTGCCATAATATCTATTAATTGAGAGTTTTCTACATGTCAAGTTCTTCCATATTTTATTTCATTTAACACCTACAATGACAGGTGAGAAATTATTTCAGAGTATAAGGAAAATGCATTTATTTTGCAGATGAGAAACTGAAGCTCAGAGAACTGTGGCCCCGTCTCGGGGTCTGGGGATGGCAGGCGGTGCGATGGGGGTTTGAAGCATCTGGCCAGGCTCTCCCCAGGGCAGCCTCTGGAGCCCAGGGAGACCAGTTTTCCTTTGATTGCTTCTTTGCTATTGTTTTTTTTTTCCCCCTTCATATTCAAGGGAATATATTCAATCTTCGACCTTCTGTGTCCTGTTTTTAAAACTGTGTTTTTAAACACAGGGGGAGGCCAGAGGGGCCCGTAGTGGGCTCAGAGCCCTGCCCCATTTCAACCAGAGTACTACTCTTTTATCTCATTTATTGACTTTCCACACATTTCATATGAGAAAAGGTTTGCAACACTTTAAAAAGAAGTCAGGGATAGTATGAATGAAAGAAAATAACAAGTGATTCAAAATCTTTTATTTTTTTAAGATTTTGTTTTTTTCCTTTTTATCCCCAAAGCCACCAGTACATAGTTGTATATTCTTTGTTGTGGGTCCTTCTAGTTGTGGTCAAAATCTTTTCTTAATCAATGTTTTCTATTTCTTTTATTTCAAAACCTAAGAGTGAACCGATAACAGAGTTGCCTAACAATTAGTATTTTGGAACCCCTCTCTCTTTCTCTATTTTCACCTCTAGCAGAGACAATATAAAGCACGAAATAAAAGGCAGCAGAGGGAAAGCAAAGGCTTGCATAAATAGCTCAGGAGTCATGGAGCAGTGACCAACGATTTCATTCCTCCCCAGGAATAGGAAATTCCCAGCTGGTTCACTGAGGACTGTTGGAAGTTGAGAATGATCAAACATATAAACTGTGTTTTCCAGATCAAACCAACTCAGAAGTTTTTAAATCACCAGAAAATAGTACTTCCCTGGCTCTCTCCTGGCTCTGTTAGGAACACCAGTCTGCTGACCCCCGCGCCCCCATCTGAGAGGCAGGAGGGCTGGCTGGAGCCTCAGGGTCCTGCTGGCCTGGTGCTAGCATTTACATTTCCCCAAGCTTGCCCCACTGCCTCAGGCTTGGCTCCAGGCCATGTCACCGGGAGCTGTTCTGCTACTGGTTCCCGCGATGCCCAGACCCAGTGCTGTTCGCAGTAGGCACCATCTCCAGTCACCTCCTCTCTGAGATAGACGCCGATCCCCACTCTTCTCTCTGAAGGGATCACCAGCCCAGCACTGCAAATGCCCTGGGTGTTCACTGCAGGATGGGGCTCTTGGGTGTGGTTTGCTCTTTTCTTTCTGCCTTCTCGCCTGGGGCACTGGTGCCCGCATGGAGAGGTGGGGTCGGAGGACTGCCTAAGCCACAGATACCTGTCCTATTCACAGCACTTCTCCCTTCTTATTTGTTCCATTATCTCCACACTTAGTGAGCATCTTGGGGTGAGTTTTCTGGACAAAAGTATCCTCAGAACTTCATGTCAGAGCTCCACGGAGCGCTCTCTTCCAGACAGGCAGAGATGCCCCCAAATTCTCAGGTGAACGCAATTAGAACCACCTGCCTTACCTAGGATCACTCAGCCACTGCTCATCTAAGGGGTCAGCCAGCCCACAAAGCTCATCTTTTTTTATTAAACCATCAGAAGTTGGTCTAAGTCACTCTGACAGGGAAAATCTATTCATTCGATCCACAAGTATGTATTATATGCAAGCTGTTCCAAGCCAGAGCCACGAAATGAAGGCACATCTTTGAAGAACATAGGTATAATCATGACTATACACCCAGTAACTGGCATCTGTTAGCCACTCAATAAAGATTTGTTGAATAAAAAACTCAATGAGGACACCACTCCTCCCCTTCACGCAGCTTAGAGTCTAGTGCTCAATAAAGACAATTAAACAAGCAGGGCCAATGCCGAGTGGAGAGTGCTGAACAAGGGGACCCAGGGCACTAAGGGGACCCAGAGGAGGGACAACTAGACTCGAGAGCTAGACACTGCCTCCTGAGGGAAATTGCACTGAGGATGGGCAGGAGTCAGCGAGGGGAGGAAGGATAGGGAAGATAAGATGTTCTAGACAGAGGCAAAGGCCTGAAGGTGAGAGACAAGAGAACGTGGTTCCAACTGAGGAACAGAAGGGGTGCCCTGTGCCGGGAATACAAGGTACAGGGGGCAGAGTGGCAAGACACGAGGGTGAAGAGATAAGCAGAAGCCAAATCATCAAGAACACCGTAAGCCACTTGTGGAATTCAGAGGTTTGGACAGATTTTACAAAGTGGAAACGTTTCTGGGACTGGTTGGTGGGCAGCCAGGAATTAGTGAAAGTCAGCATCACTGGAGAGGAAGTCAGCTTCCAGTAAGAACGCAAGAGGTAGCAGAGGGACACACTGAAAAATCATAGTTCTCTACAGACATTAGATGCTCCATCTCCTGGGTCTAATCCCGCAATGCCTTGAATCTCCCCTCCTCCCCTCACTGGTTTTGGGACCTCACCAAAGCACACTGCGGTCAGAGGAAAGAGGACAGAGTCGAAGGGCAGTTGTGTGAAATTTCCAAAGGACCATGCAGCCCCGTAGCTCTGCCAGGGACCACAAGCGTACCCCTGACTGCTGACTCCCTCTCACACATGCACACACAAGCCTTCTCACCCTCAAATTTTGAGAAGGAGGGGAAAAAAAAGGAGAGACAAAAATGCCCATGAGCAAGAGTAAAACGTTTGTTAGGGAACACTGTGAACTTTAATCTCCCTTTATCCTAGTATCCCAGTTGCCAACCTTCCCCAGTCCTGCCCAGCCAGTGCCCCATTGGGCCTGGTGGATGCCCAGGCCACGGCAGATGTGTCCCATGTGCTCCTATCCCTCTGCCTTTGGCCCTTCTGATACAGGGTTGGCGAGCCGAGGAGTCAAAAGAAAGATTTCTTGGACTCTCAAAGTCTGGCAGTAGTGCTCTTTTATTCAGAGAATAGTATGGAACAGCATGGGGACAGGATCCATGGGCAGTAAAGAGCTGCTGCCATGGGGACAGGACCCATAGGTAGTAAGAGCTGCTGCAAACATGGGTTGAGGGTAGGGCTAAATTTAAGGCATAGGTATGTGAGTTATCTCTTTACAAAACAAAGGAAAGAATATGTAAAAACAGTTGTTAAAATGGTATCAGTGCAGGTGGGGTCTGGTTATTGAGTGGTCCTATAATTTTTAGATAAGAATCAAACCGGATTAAGTAAATGGCTGAAGCCACCACGATAAATATTATTTTTAGCTAAAGACAAAGGAGGATGTTGGGGATGAAGGGGGAGTGGATCATGGGAGATTACCACACAAAGTCCAGTAAACAAGATGCAGATTTAAGTCCCTGCCTTTGGCATTGATTAAGAGTTTCTAGAGATAAGGTCATCCCCCCTTCTTCCTGGTACAGAGAAGGAGACACCTTTACAGAAGGAGATTTCCTCTACAATGTAAATGTCTCTTAACAAGGGGTAAGTAAATTCTACTCCTCAGAGCCTCCTTCCCGTCTGCAGTTTTTAAAAGTAACCAGTCTAAAATAATCCTCATCACTATCACTGGTCCCTGAGTGAAGCCCAGTGTCCACCAGTTTTATTTCCCCTTAAGGATTTATTTACTCTGCCTGGGTCTCATTTCAGGCTATTAGGGTGCTAAACCTCCTCTGGGAACAGCCTTGTGGCATCTGCATCACCACTAACCATTACAAGTTCCTCCTGGGAGGTTGGAAACAGACCATAAGAAAAGACACTCAAATATGGGGGAGCAAGCCCCATCCCAGAGGAAAGCCCATTGAGCTTGTGGGGGACTGGAACTGGCCACCCCAAGATATGTCTCTTTGGCATAAGGATTATTTCGGGATGGTTACTTTTAAAAAACTGCAGACAGGAAAGCAACTCTGAAAAATAGAATTTACTTACCCTTTGTTAAGAGACATTTACATTGTAGAGGAAATCTCCATCGGTAAATGTGTCTCCCTCTCTGTACCAGGAAGAAGGGGGGATGACCTTATCTCTAGAAACTCTTAATCAATGCCAAAGGCAAGGACTTAAATCTGCATCTTGTTTACTGTACTTGTCTGGTAACCTCCTGTAACTGACTACCCCTACCCCCAACATGGTCCTTTGTCTTTAGTTGACGATGATATTTAAGGTGGCAGCTTCAGCCATTTTGGCGAGTGGCTCAGGTTGCCTGAGCCTCTCCCATGTATACATGTTATAAAGCTTTGTTTAATTTTCTCCTGCTATTCTCTCTCATGTGAATTTAATTCATTCTCTGGCCAGAAGAACCCACAGCGGGTAGAGGAAATGTTTTCCTCCCCTACAGGCTGCATCTTCCAGAATTGAAAGGCCTTCAGGTATTCCCCACTGACCCAAGAGCAGATGATCTTTTTATGTAACACAGCCTGGCCATAATATTCACTGGAAGATAGGGAAAGATGGCCAGAAAATGGGACCCTAATTGTTAACATCATACTACAATTAGATCTATTTTGCAAAAGAACCAGGAAATGGGAAGAAATCCCTTATGTCCGGTGCTTCACGGCATTATGTCTAAATGAAGGGTTAAAGGTTGAATCTAAGACTTCAAAAATACTTCCCATATTACAAGATCTTTCTGATGAGGAGGACCTGCTCCTCCATATCACCAAATATGGGACTAAGGAAAGCGCACCTCAGAGTCCACCTCGCTCATATACTCCAGCTTCGGCCCCACTGTTAGACCAGCTGGTGAGCCCCTAAGAGACCTCCACCTTATCCCCCTATCTCACCCCTGCTTAAGCCAAAGGTCGTAATGAGGCCAAACCTCTCACTCCCCCCCAACACCCGAGCAATACTTCTACAGGGAATTGCAGTCTCCAACAACCAAGGACCCATCACCCTCCTCTTCCAGACAGTACAACTAGATTCGGAACAATTGGATTAGCTACAAACCTGGGATATATCTCCTAAGACAAGTGCCTGGTGGTGAGGGGAGACTTATTAATGTGCACATCCCCTTTTCCAACTCTGATTTGTATAATTGGAAGGCACACACTAAAGAATTGAGGGCTGACCCAGAGGAATTCATAAACCCAATGAAGGGAATCTTCTCCACTCGCGATCCAACTGGGGCAGATATTCAAAGCTGTTAACTACACTCCTTACAGCTAAGGAAAAGTCAGCTGTTCTGTTCGAAGCCAAAGAACAAGCAGATAATGAATATGACCCAAGATCAGACATCTGCAGGCCTAGTGAACAGGCTGTGCCGGGGACTGACCCAGAGTGGAATCCCAATGATCCTGATGATCAAGAAAAGCTAGGATATTTGGAGGATCTGTTTTTGAAAGCCATGAAAATAGTAAGCCAGTCACCCATTAACTGGCCTAAATTAAGAGAGGTCCAACAATGCCCTGAGGAAAATCCCTCTGCTTCTTTTCAGAGGCTGTGGGACTGCCTCAGGCAATATACAAACTGGGACCCTGAGGCCCAGTGCAGTACAGTGATTCTAATTCTCTATTTCACATCTCAAAGTGCTCCAGACATCTGTAGGAAACTCCAAAAGCTAGCTATAGGTCCTGATACTAATCCTGCATAACAAGTAGAGGCTGCATTTAGGGTGTTTGATAACTGGGATGAAGCTGAGGATGAAAAGGAAGACAAGAGGATGAAAAGGCAAGCCGCCCTCCTAGCTGCCGGCCTCCAGTCTACTCAAGGTAACCTGAGGAAGAGAAGGAATATGCCACGGGTGAGCGACCCCAGCCCCCACTGAGGGACCAGAAGGCCACCAACAAAGTTGGGGGTTAATCGGTGTGCGTACTGCAAACAGGAAGGGCCTTGGCAGCAGGATTGTCCAAATTGTCCCCAGAGAGGGAAGAGATTGAACAAGACCAAGCTGTGGCAACTTCCCTTGGCTACAGATGAGATGTGATGGGGCTGTGAGGCTCTCCAATTGGCTCCAGGATCCCCAGATGACCTTGGCAGTAGGAAGAGAGCATGTTGAATTCTCCCTCAATAGTGGAGCCACATTCTCCACGTTGAATGCCAAAAGTAGACAAAAACCTTTCTAAAGGAAAGTGTGACATAAAAGAGGTATCAGGAAAAGAGAGACCAAAAGATTTCTGGAGTCCTTGACCCGTGAAATAGGATTGTCGACACAAATAATCCATAACCAATCTATAAATCAAAACTGGAATGAGTTTATTATGAGCCAAATGTGAGGACCATAAAGCCTGGGGCCTTTCTTCCCCCACAGAGGACGAGCACCAAAGAAGTGGGGGTGTACAGAGCAGTTATATACCCTTAAAGAGCATGTTTCACATATGATTGAAATGTCCCTTTTACAATAGTCACAAGACTGCTCTGTCAGCACAGCAATTGATGGACACAGCAGGGTAGCAGGTCTGTTGTCTCGAGCTGGGTAGTCACAGGCAAGCACAGCAACCAGTTCCTAGCCTAGGGAGAGATGCTTATCCTTAAGGAAATGCCAATGTGGGGGAAGTTGCATCTTTGTCTTGAGACCATTTGTTCTTGTCTTTGGAACATAGCAAATGCTTAAAGTAGATATACAATGCATGTTCAATGGCCATGTCAGGCCCTTTTGGAAAAACAAGCTCAAGCCAAATTAGGTTTACACCAAATGGCTTCTTCATATATGCCAATATATCCTGTTGCTTGCCATTTTTATCAGAATCAAAAATGCTGAAGCATTCTTTTCTGCATGTACCAGAATGCCCTGTTCCCCTTCTAGGGAGAGACATGCTATCTAAGTTAGGGGCCTCAATAGGCTGGGAACAAAATAAAATAGAGATCCAAGTCCCCAAAAGTCGGGGAGGGGAGCTGATGGCCCTATTACAGGATACAGCAGCACCTGAGAAGGAGGAGATTCCCCTAAACGTTTTAAGCTGAGCTAACTTGGAATTATGAGCACAAAGACTGGTGGGGCGAGCAGCTGGTGCCACACCAGTAAACATCAAATTGAAGCAGGTGGATCACTGGCCCCGTGTAAAACAATACCCCTTGAAGCCAGAAGCCATAAAGAGGAATCTTTCCTGTAATCAACAGGTTTTTAGAATAGGGGAATATAGATTTGTTCGAGACCTTAGTGCTGTCAATGCTGTAGAGTACTGGATTTGTAATAGTATCTTCATTTTGTTTCTGGCACAGAGCTCTTAAAACTCTTGTAAATTTCCCATATAAGAGCCATAGGGGCATCTTTGTTATAATAATTACTTTAGTCTTCAGTTCCTGAAATAACTCCAGAGCAATAAAGGTGAAATAGGTGTCTTTCATTATTCTTAACAAGCCGCTTTCAACCACACCTGAATTTATGTTAATAAGGTGACTTTTAGAAAGCCCCAAAGGGTGGGGGCTGGTTGCCAGGGAAACCAATTTTGTGATTTGGGGGTTGGAACTTTCAGCCCCGTCCCCCTCCACACACCTCCAGGGTGGGGAGAGGGGCTGGAGATTGAGTTCAATTGCCAAAAGCCAATGGTCTAATTAACTATGCCTGTGTAATGAAGTCTCCATTAAAACCAAAAGATTGGGATTCATAGAGCTTCTGGGTTGGTAAATACCTGGAGATTCCAGGAGAGTGGCATGCCCTGAGAGAATCTGAGAGCTCCATGTTGCTTCCACACATATCTTGCTCTATGCATCTCTTCCAGCTGGCTGTTAAGTAAAATGTTTTCCTGAGTCCTGTGAGCCACTCTATCAAATTAATCAAACCCAAGGAGGGGGTTGTGGGAGCCTCTGGTCTGCGTCTGGTTGGTCAGAAGCATACGTAACAACCTGGACCTGCAATTGAAACTACAGGGGCCAGAAATGGACCCCTTTGAATGGGATAAGCTATGTGACCAAGCTTTCAAAAAGCTTAAAGCTTGCTAATGGAAGCCCCTGCAGTGGTCTTACAAGACCTGAGCAAAATGTTTGATCTATATGTTCGCAAAAGACAGAATAGCTAGAGCAGTGCTAATCCAAATGTTGGGACCCCTAAAAGGAGTGGTAGCCTACTTCTCAAAGTAGCTAGTGTAGGGGAAAAGGCATTTCCTCTACCTTCTCTGGGTTCGTCTGGCCGGAGAACGAATTAAATTCACATGAGACAGAATAGCAGGAGAAAATTAAACAAAGCTTTATGAGGACCATGGCCCAGGACCTTTCTTCCCGAAGGAAGAAAGGGCACCGAAGAAGTGGGGTGCACAGAGTGGTTATATACCCCCAAACAGGATGTTTCACATATGATTGAAATGTCCCTCCCACAGTAGTCACAAGATTGCCCTGTCGGCACAGCGCTTGATGGACACAGCAGATAGTGCGTCTGCTATCTTGGTGGGCTTAGCAGGAGGCAAGTCTCTTGTCTCAAGCTGGGTGGTCACAGGTGAGCACAGCAATCAGTTCCTAGCCTAAGGAAAGATGCTTAATCCTTAAAGAAACGCCAACGTTGGGAGGGGGAGGGAAGTCACCTTTATCTCAAGGGCCTTTCTTCTTGCCATAGGGAATATCTAAAGCAGACATACAATGCATGCTCAACAGCCTGGGTCAGGCCCTTTTGGAAAGACAAGGTCAAGCCACATTAGGTTTACACCAAATGGCTACCTCATGTTCTCCAACACATCCCACGGCTTGCCATCTTTACCCGTCAATGCACACATGGGAGAGGCCCAGGCAAGCCGAGCAACCCACCAAAATGGCTGAAACCACCACCCCAACCATCACATCCAGCTAAAGATAAAGGAGGACGCTGGGGGTGGGGGGAACCAGCCACAGGAGGCCACCAGACAAGCACAACAAACATGCAGATTTAAGTCCTTGCCTTTGGCATTGATTAAGAGTTTCTAGAGATAAGGTCATCTCCCCTTCTTCCTGGTAGAGAAGTAGATACCTTTACAGATGGAGAGTTCCTTTACAATGTAAATGTCTCTTACAGAGGGTAAGTAAATTCAACTTTTCAGTTGCTTTCCTGTCTGCAAAGAAACCAGCCTCAAATAATCCTCATGCCGAAGAGACATATCTTGGCGTGGCCAAGACCAGTCCCCCACACTAGAGACCATGGTGAAAGGATGGCTCTCATGCTTGAGAGCTGTAGCTGCCACCTGCCTCTTAATCAAGAAAGCAGAACAACTGACTATGGGCCAACCTCTGATGGTCTGGACCCCCCAACAAGGCTCTAGCCTACTAGAAGCTAGAGGACATCTATGCCCATCCCAGAATAGAATACTACAATATCAAGCTATGCTGCTAGATTTTCCTCAGATTTCTTTAAAACTCCATCATACCTTAAACCCAGTTTCCCTCCTCCCTGATTCCAATGGGCCTGTTACCCACGCTTGCCCAGAAGTGATTGCCAGCCACAGACGTCTCCAGAAGCAAACCATTAATTCCTGTTCTACCCTTCTAAGAATTTACACTAGTCTATTCTCCTGGTGGCATAAGGGAAGCCACTACACATGGTTGCCAGTGGTCCCCAATGATGCGGGCTCAGTGAGTCGAGAGTCGAAAGAAAGATTTCTCGGACTCTCAAGGTCTGGCAGTAGTGCTCTTTTATTTAGAGAATAGCATGGAGTAGCATGGAGACAGGACCCATGGGCAGTAAGAGCTGCAGGCTTGGGGACAGGACCCATGGGCAGTAAAGAGCTGCTGGCATGGGGACAGGACCCACAGGCAGGAAGAGATGCAATGTGTTGAGGGTTAGAGCTAAATTTATAAGGCATAGATATGTGAGTTATTTCTTTACAAGACAAAGGAAAGATCATGAAAAAAATCGTTAAAATGGTAGCAGTCTAGGTGGGGGTCTGGTTATTGGGTGGTCCTACAACTTTAAATAAGAAATCAGATCGGATTAAGTCAGGGCGTCCTATGCTTCCCGGAAGATGATATTGATCAGTATGTAGGGCACGGCACCGTGGGTTTCTCTCCCTGGGGCAGCCTTGATCCTCATCACCCCCAATAGTCAAGGGCTGGATGATAAACCATCAAGGGAAGATTCAAGTCCCCAAACGAACAGCTTAGGGACTCCTTAAGAATGCTCATGCTATCTTAAAACTTGGAAAATTGGTTTGTCCCAAGATCAGCTAAATCCTATTTGGGTACGGCCGGGCTTGGTGTTACTAATCACTTACTCTTCTCTAAAATTAGAAGGAGTCACCCCTCTATGCATCACACAAGGATGAGAAAGGCTCCCACGTGTGAACAAGAGAGATCATCAAAAACAATTGGTGACTCCAAGTTTTCCTGCAAACCACTCTGATTTGAAACTCTTGTTTCGGTGACACTGTACAGATACGTAAATCCCAATGACTTGTCAACCTTTGAGTGGCTGGCTATCCACCCCAGGCTCTGCCCTGGATCCACACCAACCCCGTATCGTTTAGGCACGGTATGCTTTCAAGAAGCTTGCATTTTCCTAGGCAGCAAGACTAGATCCATCAGAGAAGGTTGGACAACCCACTATGTAGACTATAAAAAAGCTGGTGGAATCTAGAGAGAGGGGGCAAGTATGCCCAGATCCCAAACGTACTAAATGCATTGAGGCTATAAAATTACAGGCAGTTGTTACGAACAACTCAGGGCTATGCCTGAGGTGACCCACAAACCTATTTGAGATTAGCTGGAAATTCTGCTCCTCTACTGGTCCCTATGACAATACCCATGCTCAGCAGGAAGCAAGTACACAAGATGGACCTTTGACCTGTGCCCCTCGAGAATGAGGAGCAGGGCAAAAACTGGAGGAGGGATTTTGTCACTGACTAGTTACCCCAAGGAACTCAAGGGTGGTTTTGGATATTTTAACTGTTTTTCCAAATTGTTCTTTTTCCTTTTGTTATGTTAAGGAGATGCAATCACCAACCCCCCTGAAACAGACCAAGCCTCACCACAGAACTATCCCTATGACCTTGCCTTATTTTTAATGCTAGATCTCTCCAGGAGGAGCTTAGGCCTTATTACCATAACCTGCAGTGTGTGTGGATGTATGTTTTCCAACTGAGCCTGTGCAAATGAATTCCCACCTCTCCCTTTTGAATATTCATTCCCCATCCGAAATAAATGTCCCTGCTTCCCTTTGTTCAGCGACACCATGACTCTGGAAATGGTTCCTCATGGTCTCCTATCTGCTGCAAATATACCTTACTTTGTGAGACAACTACTTCTGGTGGAGAGTCTGATTTAACTCACCAGGAGGGAACCCACTTTGGTTTCGGTAACATTCTGAACCCGGTCTTATTCTGTTGGCGCGAGCAGCTCCGGGCAAATGGATCCACAAGTAGGTCACCGGTCCCTTAGGTCTCGGTAAAAGCCATGCTGCTGCACCCCCAGAAGTGGTTGGAGGAAGCCCAGAGCCACTATCCCCCCTGATCCTGCTGAAGAGATGCTGCTGCTTCCAGACCACGTCACATTATATAATGATCCTGAACAGTTAGCCATAAGGTGTCCCTTTTGGATGTAAAGACTTTAGATGCCTGAAACCATGAAAGCAGCCTCTGGACAACCCTGGGTCTATACCAGAATTTGTACAGCTACCTCCAGCACCTGTGCTCACCAGTCCCCCTCATCCAGAACTCATCTACCCACCTCCCAACCCCATTCCATGCTTACACACACATGACGTGGCACGGTGTGGGAATGCAGAGTCCCGACGAAGGAGCGTGGAACCAAACTGGGTCCATGCAGAAAGCAACAGGGAGCCAAAAGAAGACATCCCAGGACTTAGAACAACAAAGAAACACAGCAGTTTTTTGAAACCCTTAAGTTTGAACTGAGAGGAAACTACATATCAGGTGTACAACCTTGGACAATTTACTTAATCTCTCTGAGCTTCAGTCTCCTCATGGATAAATTCAGAATGTTAATAGTTAACTATTTTTTAAGCTGGTTGGAGGATTAAATGAAATAATCCTTTGAAAATACATAGAACGGTGTGATTTGCATTCAAGATATTTTTGAGTAGCTCTCAAGCAATGAGGTCAGGGGAAGAATTCTTACCTAGGGTTATTTTAACTTGTTAACTGGTTGGTTATATGAGGGTTAGATGGAAGATAGAACAAAACTTTTGAGATATGTTCACTGCCATCTGCTGGCAGAAAAAAGTTTGACCATTAACTTTAAAAGGGCCACTGTAGGCTAAACAGATGAATGGAGGCCTCAAGGACTCTGCCCCCTCCTCTTGGTTAGGGTCTTTGCTTGTTTTTTGTTTTGTTTTGTTTTTTGAGGAAGATTAGCCCTGAGCTAACTACTACCAATCCTCCTCTTTTTGCTGAGGACGCCTGGCCCTGAGCTAACATCCGTGCCCATCTTCCTCTACTTTATATGTGGGATGCCTACCATAGCATGGTGTGCCAAGCAGTGCCGTGTCCAAACGGGGGAACCGAACCGGCAAACCCTGGGCCACTGAAGCAGAACGTGAGCACTTAACCGCTGCGCCACCGGGTCGGCCCCTATGGTCTTTGTTTGAATTGACTGATTGCTTTGCTCTCTCTAGTTGGGAGTCAAGCTAAGAAGAAAGACAATAGAAAAGTGACCAGGGTGCCAAGGTGAGGCAAGACTCCTGAACCTCCTTGATGTTGGCAAAGCCTCTTGTTCTGGGTGTGGCCATGTGATTGTAAGTAGGACCAGAGTTAAAACCAGACCCTGGAATCTGGGCAGTCTCCTGCCTTTCTGCTTTGCACAGAAGACTGAGCCTGCTAGCCCCAAAATGTAGCTCAGATGGATTTCTCATTTAAGTATCTATCTCCACTTCTTCCTGAAAACCCACGGAAATGACAGGAAAAGAATAAAAGGCAAGGAATTAATAAAAGTGCTGAAACAGGATGGGAGATGTCAGAAGACTAAAACTTCTGATGAATTTCAGGAGCGGGAGGGTAGATGGAGTCATATTGACAAATAAACAGACTAAGGGGATCACAGCCCAGGGGACAGCAGAGAGAAGACTGGAATGGAATCCATCAGTTTTTCACAGCAGAGCCCACCGGGGTCAGCAGAATGGGAGCCAGGAGGGAAGAAAGGAAGAAATTGAGGTGTTACATATAAGAACTATCTGCAGAACCATGGCATGGCCTATCCACTGTATCACTGAGAGAATCTTTGAAGCGAATGTAAAATAATACCGCCCAAAGTACCCAGGAGGACACCAGGAGGAGTTGGCTTCCCAGAGTGAGGACCAGACCACCAGAGTAAATCCCCTCCCATTTTAGCTCAGAGGGGTAGGGGTTGCCCAGCCCACTAGTCTGTTCACACTCTTCAGGTACCATCTGACAATCGATGTGCCCCACCTACTGACAGACAGCCACTCAATCAGCCTTTTTCATCCAGGAGAGCATCAGGGAACCCCCCCATCCAAGTACTAATTCAATCACGCCCACTCCTTCATTTATACCTATGAATGGAAAATCTAGGATCACCTAGCAATTGAGGGAAATGAGCAATACAAATGGGAAGGAGCAAGATTGATAGAATCATTGACTTTGGAGAAAAAAGTGATTCATGTAAGAGGACAGAATTTTTAAAAAGCCAATTTATCTTTAGAGAGATTAGACAAGACATGGATCTATGAATTCAAAAACAGTTTGCTATGAAAAGAAGGCAAGGAAAAGATAAATAAGAAGTCATAGGAATTAAAAATATAATTGCCAAGTTAAAAATTCAATAGAAGACACGGGGAAAAGAAGAAAAAGTTGAGGTCTTAACGACAGGGATACATTCTGAAAAACGCGTCATTAAGCGATTTCATCATTGTGTGAACATCACAGAGTGTACTTACACAAATCTAGATGGTACAGCCTCCTACACTAGGCTATATGGGACCAATCTTATGGGATCACCGTTGTGTATGCCTTTAATTGTTGATCAAAATATCATTATGTGGCGCATGACTGTAATCGAGGAAATAACAGAAGACAATTTCCCAGAGTTGAAGAAAAATATTTGTAATGAAAAGCTGATGTTCCTGACTGTCTTTCCTTTTCTTCAAGCCTATAATTTGGATATGACGGCTAGATATTCAGCTGCCATTTTGGACCATGAATTGATCTTGAGAATGATAGAAGCCTTGATTCTTTATGGCACCCTAGAGCTCCATTTTAGCCTTGAAATGCCTACCTCCAGAGTATTTTTCTGTAAAAGAGAAATAAACTTCCATCTCAAGTAGGTCACTGTTTGCAGTTTTTCTGTTACACGCAATGAATCAAATTCTTAATTCTATGCTGTCCAATGTGGCAGTCACTAGCCACATACGGTTATTTAAGTGTAAATTTAAATTAAATTAAAAATTAAAGTCCTCAGTCACACTAGCCATATAATAAATTCTCAATTGCTACATGTAGCTAGTGGCTGCTATAGTGGACAGGGCAGATGGAGAACATTTCCATCATCATGAAAAGTTCTCTTGGACAGCACTGTCCTAAAGAGACAAAGAAAAAATGCAGACAGAGATTGTAATGTTCTGATAGAGGACATAAAAACTATCTCTGGGAGCCGGCCCGGTGGTTAAGTTTGCATGCTCCACTTTGGTGGGCAGGGTTTGCCCGTTGGGATCTCAGTGCAGACCTATGCACCACTGGTCAAACCATGCTGTGGTAGGCATCCCATGTATAAAATAGAGGAAGATGGGCATGGGTGTTAGCTCAGGGCCAGTCTTCCTCAGCAAAAAGAGGAGGATTGGGAGTGGATGTTAGCTCAGGGCTAGTCTTCCTCATAAAAAACCTCTGTCTTACCTACCTGGCAGAATGTGCACCACAGTGAGGTGTGACTGTGGAGTCACGGAGGAAGAGGCATTTGAGATGTGCTTGAAGGCTCACACAGATGTTGAGAGGTTGTTCCCAGCAGATTGAACAGCTTAAACAAAACCTGGAAGCAGAAAAGCACAAGTCGTGTTCAGAGCAGTCTCATTTTATTGATGTGTAGGATGATTGGAAGATTAGCCAATATTTTGGAGATCATTTAAGGTAAGGGTGAGGACTGGGTACCTAATGAGGCAAGCACTGGGGGCTTTTGAAGGTTTCTGAATAGTAGGAGTGACGCTAGCAAAGCAGCACTTTGGGAGGTTGTGGGGGGGTCAGCAGAGGAAGAGACTGGAAGTAGTTTAGATGTTACTCAAATTCCAAACTTAGGGGCCGGCCTGGTGGCACAGTGCTTAAGTTCACCCATTCCGCTTCTCAGCGGCCTGGGGTTCACCAGTTCGGATCCCAGGTACAGACATGCCACCGCTTGGCAAAAGCCATGCTGTGGTAGGCATCCCACGTATAAAGTAGAGGAAGGTGGGCATGGATGTTAGCTCAGGGCCAGTCTTCCTCAGCAAAAAGAGGAGGATTCACAGCAGTTAGTGCAGGGCTAATCTTCTTCAAAAAAAAAAAAAATCCAAACTTAAAGGTAACAAGACTGGCCCAGTTTGTGGCCGTGGGGATGGGAAGAGGAATTAAGGCATAAGACATTTCGGCTGCAGATCCTACAGGGTTTTCCAACTGATCCTATAGAGATGTCAAGGGAGAGAAAGGAGCCTGAGAGAATCCAAGGTCTTTGGACTTAGGGACACGGGAAATGGTTCCACCAATGTAGGGGAGGCGGGAAGAGGAGCTTATAAGGCAAAGATTAAGATTCCTAGATTCCTTGTGTGCATTTTCCTAAAACACCAAGCAGAAGCTTAGAAGAGAAGTTAAGGCTGGAGATAAAGGATGTGGGAATCGTATGCCTAGAGAGAGTCAAAATCATACAATTTGATGAGACAACTGAGAGAAAAATTACAAGATAAAAGGAAAAATTCTAAAGATACAATCTCAAGGCAAGCCTAAGTGTGGGAGATGAGAGAGATCAAAGAGCCAGAGAAGGTAAGGATGTTTGCACCAGAAAGTGGTCCAGAACAGGACAGGGAGTGTTTTGGAAGCTAAGGAAGTCTTAAGAAGCAGACAAGAATTTAAAATATTGTGGAGACAAAGAGGGTAGAGACAGAAAGGTGTTTGGAATTGGTGAATGGTAGGTCAGTAGGGTGGGGAGGGTTGATGCCACGTTGTCATGGGCCCAGTGGTCCTCGGGTAGAAAGGAACAGTAGGCAAGCAGTTTAGTGGTAAAGAGAAGGAGACAAAAATAGAGAACCAGCTTGAAAAGCTGTCAGGTTTCTGTTGGGAGATCCTAAGGATGCTTTTACACACTTCTGCTGTCATACTTCATTGCTTCTAATTACGTGATTGTGCCCCAGATTCTGCTGATTTGACTGAGGCATTCTCTAGTGTAAAGCAAGGATGCACATAAGGGGTCAAGTCTGCCTTATTTATGCATCAACTCACAAGAATCTTAATATACTCTACTTAAAATGCATATTACTGGTAAGGGCAAAAGCCAATACGTGGAAAACATGCAGTCAAGTCTTTTCTTTAGAACTAGACTTAAAAGTCTTAAAAAGTTCATTTGTTCTCCAGGTAGAGTAGTGATGAAAAAAGAAAAAAAAAGGAAGAAGGGCGGATTGAAGAAGAAGGGAGGAGACAGACACAGAGCAAGTTGTGATCTGAAAGATAACAGGAAAAGAACATAAGAATTAGCACTCAATCTAGGCCAAAAACTCTGAACGTACTCTTCTTGAACATTGAGAGAAAAACCAACATAATGTAGGAAGAGAGTAGCAGTAACTGGCAAACTAGAATCTGAGTCCCTTTTTGTAAAGCTTGGTAGTTGATTGGGTAGAGATCCTTCCTTTAGAGTGACTTCCTGTCCTCTCCACCCACTGCACACCCAGTCCAGGCCCTCAGGCCTGCACCTTGTCTGACTGCAACAGCCTGCCTCCCACCTCTCCTGGCATTAACTCAAATTTGCCATCAAACTAATGTACAGGCACAGATTTTATTGGATCATGGCCATGTATTTTAAAAGAAAGAAAAACTTCCAATGGCTCCTTAGTTCCTATAAAACAAGCATAAGATAGAGTCTTCTCCTTGGTTTTCAAGACCCATATAATCCTCTCTCTATAATTTCTGGTACACTTTAGTGATTTTCTACTCTTGCCCCAACACATACCATTGGCTCTAGTTAGGCTATTTCACCACTAATGAGCATCAGCTTTTACCCAAGTACTTTCCCATCCCATGTTCACTTTTCTTCCATAACTGTGCAAATCCAACCCATTCCTGGAGGATTTATATAACGTGCTCATGCTTTAATCTCCCTTGATTTTACTAGTTCTAATATTTCCTCTCTCAAATTTTACACAACAGTGATTCTCAATGGGGAAGAAGGAAAGAGCCAAATATATCCTAATCACCTTAGAAGCGTTTTCAAACTCATCCCCTCATCCCAAAACTCTGCTATGGCGCCCCTCAACCACCTGTGAGTATCAGTGCTACTGCCAAGGGAATGCGCCATATCCCTCATTCTGTACAGCTATAATAAGCTACATACTACTCTAATTCTGACACCAATTACTACGTGTGTGTGTTTTTCACACACTACCAACTAATTCTCTGACACCAGCTGGGTGTCCCACGATTCAACTCAATTCCGACACTGCCTACCTGGAGTTAGCATCAGATCTCACAGGGTAAGGGCTTAGTCCTACAGACTTCCCTGTCCCCATTCAGACGCCAATCACAAGTCCAGTTTCACCTGTGCTTCTGAGCCACTGGCTATAGATGAGAGGTTGCCATGACCCCTCCTTGGATTTGATTAATTGTGCCAGAAAGGCTCACAGGACTCAGAGAAACATTTTACTTACTAGATTATTGGTTTATTCTAAAAGGATATAACTCAGGAACAGCCAGATGGAAGAGATGCATATGGCAATGTATGGAGAAGGGGCATGGAGCTTCAGTGCTCTCTGAGCACACCGCTCTCCCAGAATCTCCACGTGTTCACCAACCTGGAAGCTCTCTGCAGGCTGTCCTTCTGGGCTTTTATGCAGGTTTCATTACATAGGCATAATTGATTAAATAGTTAGTCGTGAGTGATTTAACTCAACCTCCAGCCCTCTATCCTCTGTGAAGATGGGGATGGGAGGACAAGAGATGTGATGGGAAGTTCCAACCCTCTACTCATGTGGTTGGTTTCTCTGGTGACCAGCTCCCATCCTTAGGTGATTCCAAATCCTTTAGGGGCATTCTGAAAGTCACATCATTAACATAACAAAAGACACATTTATAGCTCTCATCACTTAGAAAATTCCAAGGGTTTGAGGAGCTCTGTGCCAGGAATGGGGACAAAGACCAAATATATATTTCTTATTATGCATCACAATATTACACCATGCCACACAAGTTTGTTTTTAATTACGTGGAGCGTACTTTCCCACACATACGATTATTATAATGGTTCTTGGCCTGTTAGCTCCTTGAGGACAGAGACACTGAACGGCCACACTCTTGGCATCATGCTGAGCATGCGGTAAGTGCTATTCTCCAACGTGCAGTTTGCCTCCTCCCAGGTGCATGGTAGGATTGATTCCCCAGCTCACTTTGATGTTATATCATGGAATTTATTTTGACAATGGAAATGTGAGTGGAAATAGAAACTCACATGCAAGTACATGTCAGGATGGGGCTTCCATCATCCTGGATTCTTGAGTAATTACAATATGACTCCTTGCTAATTTGTGCTGAGCATGTAACATAATGGGAAAATGAATGTTTGTTATGTTAAGTCACTGAGACTTGGGAGCTGTTTGTTTCTACAGGATAACATTGGTTTTCAAAATGCTGCCCCTGGACCATCAACATCTGGGAGCTTGTTAAAAATGCAAACTCGCAGCTCCTACTCCAGATCCAACAGATCTAAATCCACATTTTAACAAGCTCTCCTCATGTTTCCTATGGCTATTCAAGTTCGAGAAGCACTGGCCTAGATTATCCTGACGAGTACAGAAATTGTTACTTAAAAATGACTGGATCAAGGGGCTGGCCCCGTGGCCGAGTGGTTAAGTTCGTGCGCTCCGCTGCAGGCGGCCCAGAGTTTCGTTGGTTCGAATCCTGGGCGCAGACATGACACTGCTCATCAAACCACGCTGAGGCAGCGTCCCACATGCCACAACTAGAAGGACCCACAATGAAGAATATACAACTTTGTACTAGGGAGCTTTGGGGAGAAAAAGGAAAAAAAAAATAAAATCTTAAAAAAAAAAAAAATGACTGGATCAAATCCTAAAATGGGTGTACAGAGAGCAAGGAAGAATGGTAATGCTTGTTATGTGGTGGAAAAAAAGACAGCTTGACTGATGTATAATATATACAATTGTACGAGGAAAGGCTAGAAAACATGACATCAATACTCTGTGTCGGTTTCTGTTGTCTCCATTTAATGAGATACTACAAGAAAGAGATGAGCTAAGGAAAGAATTAACTGAATGCAAGCAAGAGTAAAAGGAATTCGAGGTGGTGGCCCAACGATGTGAATGCACTTAATGCCACTGAACTGGAGACTTAAAAATTGTTAAGGTGGAAAATTTTATGTTATATATATTTTACCACAATTTTATAAGTAAATAAATAAATAAATAGGATTCTTTAGTGATACATTTGAAACTACCATAAAAAAAGTTTTTTTTAAAGATTCAAGAAAATCCAGAGTCAGGGACTTCAGAGTGGGAAGAGACAGCTCTTCTCAATCCAATAAGTAAAAGACAAAATTAAGAAAGTTGAACAACATAGACCAATTAAAACTCAGATCAGACACTAGGATCAAATCAAGGGAACAGCTTTCACCACCATCAAAAATCCCCTGAGTGGATTAAGGAAGCCATCTCAGAGTAAAGTCCAATAAGGATGGATCAAAAGGATCCAGTGAATCCTTTCAACTGGACAAAATGGCTCAGAGAAAAGAAACTAAGAGCATGACTCTCCCTCAAAGCCTGATAGACTCAAAGCATACATAATTAAGATGAGAGCAAGAAAGAGTCCTTGGGGCAAAAAAGGAGGAACATGCAGCAAGCCTGGGAAATAGATCTGGATTTGCACTGTCCAATATGGTAGCAGTAGCTGGTGAGCCCTGGAACTGTAATACCATGGATCCTATTCTTCCTCTTCTGGAGTGGGAGTGTCTGTGTGTAGTCCCTTTTTCCATCATTGTCCATTGACTTGGAGGACAGTATCAGATAAGTTGTCCTTTTAGTCTATTGGTTTCCAAATCAAGAGGAGTCACATCTGGACCTGATGTAGAGACTACCTACCTTTTCAAAATTATACTCTCACCCCAAAACTCTGATACACCCTGCATCTACCAGTGAGAATTGCCACTACAACCATGGGAGAGTATCACAGCCCTCATTTTACAACACGTATAGTCTGAGCCTCAAAAATCCACATTTATTTATATGTAGCATCTTGAATTGTGGACAATGTTTCCATGTAACTTGAAACATTCAAGACTTGAAATAATTCATGCCCCACCAGTCCTTCGATAGCAGAGAGTCTCTAACAGCCACTGCTTCTTGCCCCACACTGAGTACTGATAGGTGACATCTTCAAAATGCTTACATTTTTACTAACAGACAGACTTTTGGGCAGTGTATAATGTCAAGTGTAGAATTTTATTTTATTTTCAGGAGTTAAATAATTTTGAACTGAGAAATGGCCATCCTACAGGTGATAAATACTGTCAAGGATACTTCACCATAATTGACCAATGAATATACCTTCTCATTTTGCAGCAGCTGCTGACAAATTGGTAAGAAGACCAAAAACATTCTGAATATCACACATCAGAAAAACCAGTTCATGTGGGTGGTCTGGTCCTTGCATTTTATTAATCATTTATTTGAACACATATTTTTACATCAAATAAAGTTCCTACAGAAACAGAATGAGTTAATATAAAATGCCATACAACAGTGAAATGGATATTTTGATTAGGGGACTTTGTGTTGGGATTCCAAGGGCTAGTTCATTTGCAGATATTTACCAAGTCACTATGTACATGTATTCCTTCCAAATGAAGACACATCTGAACACTTGGGTTATTTCTGCACTAATTATATGGAGATTAAAAGACATCTGAGCATTTCCTTAAAGACTTTTATAGAAAGGTCAGACCTTGTCTGAAGTCATGAAACACCCAGAGCAGAGAGTGAGCCTAATGGGAAGTGAGTTCCCAGATGGAACCAGTGTAAACCACAAGGGCCAAAATTTGATTCCACCCATAAGATCTGCACTCTGGTGAGCTCAGGTAGCACTCAGTGAGTGCTACTTGGCAATCTGTTCTTGGGCAGCAGATTAAATACACATTTGCTTAGCAACAATAACAAACATCAGCTGAGTGCCTGCTTTGTACCAGAAACTGCTGCAGGCAACAGGGCCACAGAGATAAGCAGGAAAGTCAAGCGGCTACCTTTCACAGAACCTAGGTTCCTAAGATGTCCCATGTAAAAACAGACAGCGGTTTCCCATTATCATTACATGAAGATCCCTTACATTCATGGATACACTCATGACCATTCACTAAAAGAAACAGGACCCATTTGAAGGTCTGGCTGCATCTTCTAACCTCAGTTGTCAATTTGCCATTTTCCAAAGATTTGGATGTCTTATCCACTTTCCTGCTCATGCCAGGATCATTATTTTCTGGACTCCGAACTGCCAAAGGTGAGAGGTCATGTCTATAAGTTATTTTTGTGTACTACACCCACCCAGGAAGTTCCTTTGCCCCAACAGGCTTCAACAGCTCATCATTGTGCGGCCCTAACGGTCCACTGCTTTATTCACACTTTGTCCTTCATTGGGAACAGTCTAGACATGAATATCCAAAAGAAAAGAGAAGATATTAACACCAAAAATAATCAAATGGAATATAAGAGCTGTAAGGACCAAGCCTTGCCGGCAGATAAGAACACTGGGACGGAGAGGTTAGAGACATACCAAAGGTCACACAGTTGCTGTGTGGCAAAACAGGCCTCCTGGTTTCCCAGCCACTGCTCTGATCACTGCCCTCTGCATTCTCACCTAGTATTTATCCCACTGCAACACTTCTTGAAAACAAATAGCCAATCCCTGTGGTTCTTTACAAGTTTTCAAGGTGTTCTCACATTTTCTCCTGTAGTTCTCATGACCATCCTGTGAGGTCAACACAGATGTGGAACCTGAAATGAGATGACTAAGGAGACATCACCTGTTAATGGCAGAGTCAGGACCTGAACTCAGATTTTCTCACTCCATTCTACTTTGGAGAAGGCAGCACTCCCTGGGTTAGAGAAGGCACCTGACCTTCTCTGGCTGCTGGAGTCAGACTGAGGGGCGATGTGCAAAGTATACAGCAACAGGGTTTGAGACTCCAAGACAGACTTGCCCCTGAGAAGATCAAAGATAGCTTGGTTATAGGCATGTGCTGCACACAGCACAGGGGTGCCTGGAGCCCCTGACATGCCCTCAAACGCTCATTTGGAAACCCTGGAGTGAGTCAGAATAGGACAGTAAGAAAGAGTCGAGAGTCTTTCACACCACATGAGGCAAGGTTTGGAACATGAAGGTTTATATCTGGGTAAGTGCAAAAACATGATTGACTAGAGGGTAATTAAGGAAATTCCATCCTTGGACAATTATGAACACAAGCCATAAAACTAGAAGTTCAGGAAAAGAGAGCTGTAGAGACGTCCTATAACAAATGAACAGGAAATGTCAAATAGAAAGAATTCGACCCCTCTATTCTGCCTCCCAAAGCATGCACAACTCCAGGAGCATCAAGCAAGGTTATGGCACTACTTCTGGGGAGAGAAAGCAGTCAGAAATGATGTAGATGTTCACAGACTTCTTTCCATTACTGTCAGCTCTTCATCACGCTTAGAGTTGCACCCAGGAGGTTTTACCTTCCCTGAGCACGCACTTAATAGATGGAGGATGGACAAGGCCCCCAGAAATGGGTGGGAGCAGGAGAAAAAGGAGAAGGAAAACAGGACAGCAAGAAATTGTCACAGACCATTAGCAAAATGGATAAGTGGCATGCACTTGTCTGACCCAACAACTGCCACAGGAAGGAAAAAAAGGGTGCATCTTAAGCACAAATTCGAGATGGAAAGAAGATAAGGGGAATGCACGGTTTTGATTTCTAGTTTTCCTGCTTTGCCTTGCCGTACCTGACTTTGCCATAAGGCAAAGGAAGGAGAAAAGAGAGCTGCAGGAGGAGAACTTCCTGTTTAATACCTGCTAGGGAACCTGCAGGCCATTCTGAAGCCATGGCAACAAATAAGCTCCTTAAAGGTCTTCCGCATCTCTTGGCTGCGGAAGGCATATATCAGAGGATCGATCACAGAATTACACATGATGAGTATGAGGTACATATTGAAGTGAGACATAAAGCAAGAACAGTAGAGGTTCCTAGGGCAAGAAATCATCAAAGTAAGATGGAGAAAGAATGGAGCCCAGCACACGATGAAAACACCCAGCAGCATGGTCAGGGTGACAGCACCTTTCATGCTGGTCCTTTGCTGCACAGAACTGTATCCAGACAGAGCTGCTATCCTCTTGACATGAGTCTGTGCCAGGAGGAACATGTGTATATACAGAGACACAATGAGGAACAACATGGTGAAGAACATGGAGATGAGGCAAATGACGACATAAGTGGATTCATAGTAAATGATGAAAACAATACTGCAGCCTGTGCAAAAGGTCCAGATGCACGCAATGATCACCCTGGAACGCTTCACTGTCATGATGTGGTGGTAGCGCAGGGCATAGAAGATGGTGATGTACCTGTCCACTGCAATGGCCAGCAAACTGCACATGGAGGCCACCACGGAAATGCAGATCATGGAGTCAAACACATTGTCAATGTGACGCACAAAGGTTTCTGCTATCACCAGATGCTTATTATTTATTAAGTATATGGTGATGGTCTCCCAGGCATTGGACATGCTCACCAGCATGTCAGCTACTGCTAAACTGCACACAAAGAAATACATGGGAGAGTGCAGGTTCTTGTTCTTCACTATGGCACCTATGACCAAGATGTTCTCCAAGAGGCTGATGAGACCCAGAGTCAGAAACACCTCCACAGTGATGCCCATCTCTTCACATGGCAAAAACTTGCTCTTGTCATTTGGCCCCGAAAGGTTGCCTTCTGTGGCATTCAGGTTGAGATCCAAGAAATGAAGATGAAATGAAGTATTCATTGCTCCTCTTCTGGCAGCAAATTTACTGTAAAACAGGTTTTAATTCATGACCCAGAGAGGTTAACACTCTACCGAAAAAGTACAGTAGCGTGCTAAAAGCAAGTACAGCCTAAGAACAGGGCAGCATGGACTCAATGCACAGGGCGAGGCCAGCGTGCCCCGTCTGCCTTGTATCCCTGACTCCTGGAAGAGTGTCTCTCCCACAGGCAGGCTCAGAATCTCCACCAGCCTCCTCTGCCCTCCTTCCTTTAAGCTCCATTCTTTTACATACCTCTTCACGGAGTGACCACACATCTCAGTGTGCCCAGGACAGCTTCACTTTTTATGCTTGTTGGCCTGGGGCCCAAGTTCACTCTCAAAAGTGTCCCCAACTCACAACCTACAAAATCCCTCCCAGTCTCCTGATTTTCACATTCCTAAGGCTCCTGCACTGCATTTGCTCACGTGAGCTCAGATTTCTGAAGGATATATGGGCCCATATTCTCTTAAGAGAGACAGTTGCATTCTTAACATTTGTTCTCACACTTCTAAAATCCACTAGAATTCAGTCTCTGTTTTGTAACTAAGATTGTAACCAAGTTGACCCGTTAACTTGAGCATAACCACATATAAAAGTTACTGTCTTCAATTCATAAATTTAGCTTGCACATTCATGTTAAAATTGAGCCACACAGGATGCTGTTTTCCCCTCAAGAAATGTTTTCTCTGAATTCTGCATTTGAAATTCCACAAAGTCTGACTGGTAGCTTTCTAAGTTCCACATATGTCTGGCATGAAGAAACAAGGGATTGAAATTTACCAAGTTCGAGAGCAAGATAGTCCCTCCTTTGCTGCCTAATTTTTCTCCCATGATTTATATTCAAAAAGCCTTTGCTCTCCAAACTCAGAGCACATCTAGGGAAAGAGTTAAAATTTCTGTCACCATTCTCATCATCAATAATAAGTATTTATTAAACTGTAATCATTTGTTAATTAGGTCTAGTTATCAGAGTATATCAGAGATAGCAACCAATTATATTATTATATTAAACATCATATCAAGCTGTTTAAATATTCAACTAGCTCTCTTCTACAAGTAGATTTGGCATGATTTTGCATTCCTTTCAAGGCAATTTTAAGTGAATAGAAAGTCTGGCTATTTACCAGTGCTCTCCTTCGCGCCTCTTCTCTTGCACGGCAGCCCTTGGGCCCCTGGCTTGGGACACTGGCTCAGCCTGGGCACCTGGCATCCACGGCTGTGACAGCATCAGGGGCTAAATGCCATCACCCCCGGACAGGGACTCCTCTGAACTGAGGCAAAGGCAGCTTGAGCCTCCGTGGCCACTCCCTTGCCTTTATGCTGCCTACAGGCCCGCCTCCCTGTCGCCGCCCCCTCCCACCCAGAGTCTGTCCCCCCATCCCACAGCTTGCTCTTTTCCGGGCCACCCGCCTGAGGTACCACCTAGTGGTCAGAGCCATAGAGCATGACCCTGCCGCTCCCAAGGGGTCACTGCTCTGTCAGCCTTTGGAGCTCATGGTGACACCTGCATAGAACAACATTCTTCTCCTCTTTGTGGAAAATCCTTCCCCAAAAGTGAGTTCAAATGTTTTTTTCTAGTTGGTTATTCTTTTTGACTGTTTCTTTTCTCTTCCTCTTATGCTCTGATTAAGTTAAGCCCGTGGCTGGGTCTGCCATGCAAGATCTAACACTACAAACACGCTTTGTTACTTGAGCAAAAAGACCCCTGGCCAGATATCCTGGCTGTTGGCAATAGTTTCTGGACCTCCTGTTTTTCTGATCCCTAAAACTCTGACCTGCAGTCCCCAGGGATCTTTATTACACAGCACGAGTGAGAGATGCACAGTGACTTCTGGGACAAGCCCAGGGCGGAAATGCGCAACTTTACTCTTAGAGATGGGATCGGGGCTTCACATATACCCAAACAACCCTTCCAACACGTGCAAGCATACCGGGCCACAGACAGAGTGGTCCAATGCCACGGGTGTCCTAGTGCCCTGCTGAGAGCTGCAGGATAGAATTTTGTGAAGAGATTTCTTAGGTTGAGAATACTGCTATGTGTACACAAAAGGAAAAGCTGACAAAACGTAAGAAGATTCCAACATTCCCTATTTGATTCCAGATCAGCGAAGGCTCTGCAAAAAGTCCTGGTTTCCCAATAAAGTGGTAAAAGTAGAGACTTCTGTCTGTTAAAGAGAATTGTCCAGACTACACGGCATGGCTGCCTTTGATGCTGCTCAAATGGCATGTGTCTCTAGGCCCTATTTGCAGATACTACTGTGAGTGCTGTATAAGACTGACCTTCTTAATCTTTACAGAAGCCCTAGGAAGTGGGTTCTATCATAATTCCCGTTTCACAAAGGAGGAAACCAACACTTAGAGAGGTTACATAGCAAACCCAAGGTCCCATCACTGGGAAGCATGGTTAGTGCTTGAACCCTGGCAGCCTCACTCAGAGCCCAAGCCCTTTCTGGGCACAGCGCTGCCTCTCCAAGGAGCCCTGGTGGTCATCGAACTTATTCTTTTAAAATGCTGCTGGATTTGCTTTGCAGTTTTCTTGTCTTCATACTGTCTTTAGTATTTAGGTTATCCTGGATTTGTTAAATAAATTGAGGAAAGATCTCAATTATTTTTCTGATCTGAAATGAGTTTAAGTGGGGTGGGAATTATCTGTTTCTTACAGGAAAACAATTCAGTTGAGGTCAATAGAGCTAAGAGATTATGGATGAAGCTCTTCAACTCTCCCTGCCATTGGAAATCTTCTGCCTCCTAAACACCATCTTAATAACAATGCTGAACACACATAACACCGTGGTATTCCATGAGCCGCTGAATTCCACATGGTGGATACTCCCTTCTCAGTGAAAAGGCAGAGTAGCCACACCACAAACCCTGTGTTTTACTTTGTTTTGTGCCTTAAGCAATGACAACAGAGATGATCCTAAATTCAAATGCACGGAGAAAAGACGTGCAGTCATGTCTACGATGGCTTCCAAGGGTGAATGAAATCTATTGCACACTCTGTGTCACAGGCTGGGTTCTCTGGGATGCAGACTCTGAGAGGAGTTTACTATGCAGGGTGCCATTAGGAAGCACCCTAGGGATCAGCAGCTGTGCAAGGGAGGGAGAGGGAGGCAGAGCCCTGGGTGGGCCCAACAGCCTCAGCCTCCCCTATCTGGAGCTTCGAGAGGTAAAAACAGCTTGTCAGTTGCCCCATATCAACAAGTTGTCCCACGACGGTCAAAATGGCTAGGCCTTTATACCTGCCTGGCTCAGTCACCAGAAGCAAGCTGCCTCTGGGAAGGTGTGAGGTCTGGCAGGATGCACCCAAGGCCGACCCTGAGAGAGCTGACAGCTGGAGGCTGCTGCTGACCACTGCCAGAAGCTGGGCAGCAAGTCCTTCTTTGAAAAGGCCTGGCACATCTCCACGTCCATTGCTCACAACATCAATAAACCCTTTTTTTCTTTTTCCAGTTTTATTTAAGTATGATTGACATATAACATATGTAAATTTAAGATGCGCAGTATGATTTGATACACGTATATACTGCAAAATGATTACACACTGAGATTAGTTAACACCTCCCTCCCCTCACATGATTACCTTTTTTTTATATAGTGATAACATTCAAGATCTACTCTCTTAACAACTTTCAAGTGTATAATACAGTGCTGTTAACCATAGTGACCCTGCTGTGCCTTAGAGCCCCAGAACTTACTCTTCTTATACCTAGAAGTATGTACTCTAGGACCAACATCTCTCCATATGCCCCAACCAAGCCCCGGGCAACCACCATTCTAGTCTCTGTTTCTGTGAGTTCAGCTCATTTAGCTTCCACATAGAAGTGAGATTATATAGTATTTGTCTTTGTCTTTCTGACTTATTTCACTTAGCATTATGTCCTCAGGGTCCATCCATGTTATCATAAAAGGTAGGATTTCCCTCTTTTTATGGCTGAATAATATTCCAGTGCGTGTGCATGTGTGTGTGTGTGTGTGTATCACATTTTCTTTATTCATTGATCTATCGATGGACACTTAAGTTGTGTGCACTGTCTTGGCAATTGTGAATAATACTGTAATGAACATGGGGTGCATATATCGCTTCAAGATCCTGATTTCATTTCCTTTGGATAATACCAGAAGTGAGATTGCTGGATCATATGGTAGTTCTATTTTTAATTTTTTGAGGAACTTCCATACTGTTTTTATGGTGGCTGCACCAATGGACATTCCCAGCAACAGTGCACAAGAGGTGCCTTTTCTCCACATCCTCGCCAACACCTGTTGTTGCTCATCTTTTTGATAATAGCCATTTTAACAAGTGTGAGGTGATATCTCATTGTGGTTTTGATTTTCAGCAAATTCTTTTTGAATGTCATTTCTGTGCTGAAGCCCATGTTTAATGCCATCATGGGTCCAGCCAAGAGGACTTTGAGGCCTACTGCTGAGGCAAAGCTTACCTGGATGAAACATTGAGAGAACAACACACAACTCCAAAAAGTTAGATTACAATTTTTTTTAACTCCAAGGTTTATAAAACATTTTCATATATTAACTCATTTGATCCTCATAGCAACCCTGGGAAGTATTAAAGTTATTGCCATCTTCATAGATGTGGACTTTGAGGATCAGAGAAGCTGAATGGATTCTTTTGACACCACTTGGTTAATAAGCAGTGGCATCAGCTGTTGAACCCAGATCTCATTCCCAGGCCCACGTTTATATATACACACATGCCCACGTACGTATGAACATTAGACAGTGGAGTCTTAAATACGCACCAAGTTTCCTATGAACATTTATTGAGAGCTACAATGCCTGATACTGTAGTCTCGTGTGTTCAGATTCTCAGAAAATTCTCCCAGCAACCCTATAAAGTCAATATTCTTAGCACCATCTTATGGATGAGGAAACTGAAAGTAGTCATGTGACTTCCCAACTGGTGATGAAACCAGGATCTGAATCGAGGCTTCAATCAACATCTATGCTTCATACAGAGACTAATGTATTAAATCTTGTGACTGGGTCACATTGCCATAAAGGCAGAAACTCAGGGTGCTACAGGACCCTAGAGGCTGGCAGGAGAAGAGCGGAGGGAAGACTTGAAACAAAGGGAGGGAGTCAAACAAGCAGAGAGACAAGTCGGGGGGAACATGAGGAGGGAAGCTGAGGCCTGAGGGGGTGCAGCAGGTAACCAGAGGTGGGAGCTGTGTGGGAGAGCACTCCAGCAGGGGTGCTGAGATCAGACGAGCTGGTTTCCTTGAGGAAAGGAAAGAATCCAGGGAACTGGAGCTTCCTGCAGCCTGAGGTGTCAGGGCGGGGGCAGGGCCAGATCACGCAATGCTTTGTATACTGTGGTAAAGCTTTGGGGCCTCATTCTAAGAGCAATGGGAAGGCTTGCAAGGTTTTAAGCAGAAGATCAACGCAGCCATGGCAAGGAGATGGAATCAGCAGGGCTCAAGAGTGAAGAAGATTGCAAGTCGATGGCAGTGCCTCACAATGAGACAAATAGATCCTGGGCTGAATCTCTTTATTCACCCAGTACCCAGTGATCTGGCTGATTCTTGCTCAGACCAAACTGTACCGTAGCAGCAAAATCATAAAGTAGTCCTCCCTGACACACCAGAATATCAAGACTGAAAACCAAAAATGGCCCTGAGCAAACAGGTACTAGACACTGGATAGTCTGACACTTGTCCCCACAGCAACACTGATGTCTTCCTTCCTCAAGGAGAAAAGGGACGACTTGGAGTTTGAGGGTTTGGTGTGGGGTTTTCTGGGGTTTAAATTTTTTTGTTTATTTGTTTGTTTTTAATGTTTTCAGGTTTGTTTTGTTTTGTTTTGTTTTGACCGCCAAAAAGATACGGTCTCTGTAACACCATCTGATATCCAGCTATGTAAGTCAAGATTCTGTAAATCCTTGGGGAGGTTTATTTTCAAAATCTTATGCACCTCTCATCTTTGAACAGGATTCAGTAAGCGTCCTTGGTACTTGGTACAAAGCTAAGAATCTTAGAGAAAAGGCTGAATAGAGAGTCTTTTCCTTCTAGAAGTGTATAAATCCTAATAAGCAAACTGAACTCACTGTGTTCCTTTTGAAAGGTGTTAGATCACCCACTGGAGGGCACTGTGAGATTTCTTAGCCCAACATCCCCATAATCATTGGGAAGTTAGCCACAAGATCTGGAGAGGAAGGTCTGTCAGTTTTTAAATCTTTCCTCATAGTTCTTGTGGGTACCTTGCCAATTTTTATTTCAGAAGGTTCTTCTATACTGGTTGTTACTTCAGGCTTCCCAATAAAACTGCTTTTTTATAACATGATGTTCTCTCTACCCCAATTCTTTTCTTCTCTCCTTCTCCCGTGTCCACTAAAGTCTGATTCATTCTTTTAGATGTAGGCCAGCACCCCTCGCTGGGAATCTTTGGGAGGACATCCCTACACCAGCCATGAGTGTCTGCTCCCTTCTGATCTCAGTGCATTACAATTGTCTGTCTGACACCTCCCCCAGGGGACTGTGGACTTCCTGAGCACAGGACTCACCATAGTGGCCCTGGTGACCAGCACTGGCCCGACCCTTCCCCTTCCTTTTCCCATTAAGTGTTGCCTTACTCAACCAGCGCTTCCTAGTCCATTGGTCACAAGGATTAGTTTGAGGGTGAGCATGGGATCCAATTCAGGCAAATGGGATGAAAGCAGACATTTCTCAGGGACTTCTGGGAAGAAATTTTATTTTTCTTTGGTGATCGCTACTATAAAAGGTGTGCTCTCTCTCCCCTACTAAGAGTGATTTAAGCCCTATAAACCCTATAGTCCTAGTTGCTGCCAACCATTAACTTTCACCCCAAGGACAGCCAGACTTAGGATGTACCAACACTGTGAAAATGGAGCCTAATAGTGGGAACCAAACCAGGATCTGATTGATGTTGACCCACCAGGTCCAGCCCTTCTTCAAGCCTGACCTTTTCCAGATTTTTCAGTTACATGAATTAATATATTCCCTTCATCATTTAAACAAGTTTGATTTGGCTTTCTTATATTTGCAGCTAAAAGGATCCTACAGTCCCTAAAATTCTACTGCACACTCTCTTTTCTCTTACTATCCTATCACACCTCACCCTCAAAGAACATCTGAATCCTCACATACCAGCAGGTGGATTGCGCTGTTTTGACATTTCATAAAGAGCATAAACACTCTGAGTGGTTCACCAGAAAAGTGATGCAAACTCTTTCACAGAAAAAACCTTTTCCTTACAGCAAGAAGACTTTAAGATTCCATCTAGCTCAATGACTGTGCTTTCAACTAACCCACCAGCCCACAGATGAATGCATACTCTTCCATTTTGATGAACTTCCACAAAGTCCATCTCTACATCTGCAGTCAGGGACACACTGCATTTTTTTACGATAGTCTCTGAGCATTTAACAACCTTAATAGATTTCAAGTTGAATTGCTTTCACTTCATTCTCATTTTACATTGTGACTCTACGTAAGAATACCGATTTGAATTTATTATGAACATTTATATCCAGTACCACTTTCCATTCTGTCACCACACAGTCCTTCCCCACACTTATCAACACAATTTACTCAAGACATTGGTCCTCCTTATTACAAAATTCCAGTCTGCACAAAAATAATGTTGAAAGACATTGGGAAAAAATACAAGCCACTCATTTGACTAGGAGCCAATTCCCTCTTTCTAGACCACTTAAAAATCAGTCCCCAAGAAACTCCAGAGGAGAAAAGAGCAAGAGGTATCGGCCATTCTCTCTACTTGTCCAGTAGCTCGTAGGGCTCCAAATTGGCCACCCAAGCTGGAGCCTGAATGAGCTACCATCTCCAAGTAGCACAATCAAATAATGCCTAGTTTATGAGTCAGTTATGCCTCAATAAAGCAGCATAATAAACCATGCTAAAATATGGAGGCTTAAAACAAAAATAACTTGATGCTCATTTCAACTGCAGCCCAGCTAGGCTGTGCTAGATGTCAGGCTCGAAGACTCAAGACTGGAGCTTGTTTCAGCTCTGCTCAAGTCTTGCTCCACTGGCTACCAGGGGCATCCTCCTACCTCATTCTAGGGTTCAAGATGAAGGGACAGTGGTGAGCTGGGGCATATTCTCCTACCAGACCACCGGAGCACAAGAGACAAGTCAATCCATGCAACATACTTGAGGCCTATGATTGTGACCCTTCTCCTAACATTCGATTTTCCAAAGCAAGCCTCATGGCCACGTCCAACATCACGTGGCAGGGAAGTGCTCCACCCACGATGGGGAGAAAGAAATGGAGTAAACATTTTCTGAACAATTATCCTGACTATTTCAGCTAGTCTCTGTTCTTATGAGCTCATCTGATTGGCCCAGCCCACAGATCATTGATCCAGGTATGGGTCAAGCAGCCTTGACCAGGTAGAGTTTTCCCCTGGTACAAGTTTGGCACAGGCACTCGCTCCTTCCACTACCACTGAAGAGAGTGGGCAGCACTCAGAAAAGAGGATATGCACTAGACAGTGACCAGAAAGTGTTTTGTCCACACTTCCAATCACTGGCATCTGCAAAGGAGAGAGAGGTGTGGACCTTTGAAAGTCACACACTGAAGATCCAGTGCATGTGGCAAGAATATTACTTTGGTTGTAACCTGTTTATTTCAAGAAGAGACTAAAGAGAACAGTTAAAAGAATTTTAATGTTAAAAAATGTATAAAGAATTAAAATGTTTAATTTTTAAGAAACCAATGATTTCAGGAATAAATATAAGACACATTAAACAGAATTTAACATCCAGTTTTCCTCCTTCCCAGTATGGGAAGGTGTGGAGAGGAGGTAAGTGATGAGAGAGAGAAAAATCAGTCAATCAGTATATATTTCTTATAAATATCCATGCTGGGTAAGTAAAAGTCTACAATGTAATGTCAATTACACTAAATACTTATTGAATATCTGGTAATAAAAGTGAGATATAACTATGTGGAGGTATGCTGAGACTATATTTCCTCAGTTTTCACAGCAAGGTGATCATTGTTATTCAGATTTTACCTCTTGGGGGCCGGCCCAGTGGTGCAGTGGTTAAGTGTGCACATTCTGCTTTGGCGGCCCTGGGTTCGCTGGTTCGCTGGTTTGCTGGTTCAGATCCCGGGTGCGGACACGGCACCGCTTGGCAAGCCATGCTGTGGTAGGTGTCCCACATATAAAGTAGAGGAAGATGGGCACGGATGTTAGCTCAGGGCCAGTCTTCCTCAGCAAAAAGAGGAGGATTGGCGGCAGATGTTAGCTCAAGGCTAATCTTCTTCTTCAAAAAAAAAGATCTTTACCTCTTGGTGTTTGCTTTTATTTATTTTATATTTTTTGAAACTGCTTATTAATTTGACAAGTTTTAGTCATGAGTTCTCTTACAATAGCATTCTAGATCCATTCTGTAGACCACACCTTCCATTTTTTGTTGGCATTCTTACTGGAAAAAGTTGTTAGGATCTTAGCTCTCAGACCCATGCCATCATGCATCATTTACTAAATCCTGTACTGAATATAAATTAGTTCAAGTAGAGATATATGAAACTAAGGAAGAGTTTTCATGGTCCTTTCATTTACTTCTTGATTTCATTATTATCACACACAATCTAATACACACATAAAACTGGTCCTGGTCTTTAAAAACTTACATAGCCAGGAAAATTCACTAATGTGAAAAGCCTTTTCCAAGATTGTTATTAGTTAGTTTTTTTATGAATGCTTCTTAGTCCTCAAGTCTCCACGGTTGCATATGGAATCAGATACGGAAGAGAAGGAGCTACTCTTCTACTCAAAAATACCTCTATAAAAATCAAGCACCATCTCACTTAAAATATGTTTCTTTTCTAAATTGTGCCTTCATCGAATTTAACATATTTTCTAGTAATAAAAATGAAATTGAATTAAAAAAAATACTGAGTAACAGAATCAATGCAAATCCACTCTCTAAAACTAAGGCAAGCAATTCATATTTACATTACTGCTGGAGTTTAAGTAGACCCTACTACTCCCCCGTGAGACTTTATCCAAGGATATAGTCCAAATGAGGGATAAAGCTATAATATGATAAAGATGTTCACTGCAGAATTATCCATAATAGCAAAAAAAAAAAAGTAACACTAGGGTAATGACTAATCGAATCATTGTATGTCCACTGAGAGGAATATTACTCAGTTATTAAAAATCATTAATCAACTTAAAAAGGTTTAAGATATAAAATGCAAATGTACATTATGATCGTAATCATGATAAAATATGTACACATTTGGACAAAAACTAGCAGGAAATAAAGGAAAATGAAAATAGATTGGGGTACTGGGTTCAGAGATGAATTGTTTTTCCTTATTTTCACCAACTTTGAGTTTCTTAATTTTATAATGCCTCATCTGGAGCATAACGAAGTTTGACATCAGTCAGCGCAAAGTTCCAGGATGACCCCCAGCCCCTGAAGACTGGACAGTGCACACTAAACGCTTCATGACACATCCATATGACAGGGTGCTCTGCAGACAGGTTTTTAACTGTTTTAGAAAAATTGATAATGGCGGGGAGAAATATTGATGGCATATGGTTGAATGTGTGATCCCAATTTCATTTGAGCAAAAGGATGACTGACTGATTGACAGGCAGATATGACTATTGGAACACATACAAAACTGTTCTCTCAGTAGTACAATTCCACGTGAGTTTTATTTTCTTCTGTGTGCTTTCCTCTTGTTTCCAGATTTTCTACAATGAATGTGTTTTATATTTGTAATTATAAACCATACATGCTATTTTTAAAATAAAGCTGCATCTCTCTGCAAATCATCAATATAATTAACATTTTATAACTCTCTCACCCACCCTAATCCCTCTGGCCTGACCTCTATCTCACTTAAATTCGCCAGGTTTCGCTTTGCTCACCGCTGTTTTTTGTTCTAGAAATATGAGGCCCTGCTGACGCGATTATTCCGCCAGGATTCTAGCACCATTTAACCGTAACTTTGTTGCAACACATGCGCACTGGACTCTGCTTCAACTCTAATCTCCCTCAGTTTAGGCTGGTATCAACCCAGGCTGGGATTTTCCTCTGGGTTCTGATTTTTCCTTAATTGATTCCTGCGCAGACCCAGAGCACGGAGCCCTGACTCAGATGGCTCTTTGCTGCCCTCTCCTGGTCACAGATGGCACTACCTCAGCTGCCTAGAAATTCCACCAACTCCAATATTCAGACAAAATCTGAAAACACGAGGCTCTGGCAATTGGGGAGGACAGTTCTAGAAATCCTATGCTGAGAGCCTTTTATTCTATCTTAAACAAAATAGAGGGAACTGAGCAAAGTCATGCTGCATTCCTGGCAATTTTGGGGTCTAATTTGCCATAGTAAAATTATTGTTCATCACAGCTAGGACTAGAACTTTGGGGATTATTGAAGGTGCAATTTTCAGTAGCCTGTGATCGTTCGAGAGTTAAATTTCAAAACGGAATTAGACACTGCAGTTTCTGCCTTTACATGGCAATTTGGGAATTTTGAGAGACCATGCCAACAAACTGCCAAAAACAAAGTCACAATGACACCCACTAACCATTCACAGAGACCCAAGAAAAAGTCCCAATAAGAGATGATACATTGCTACATTTCATAAATTAAAGGGAATTTGTGTTAAAAATGATGTACATATCAAAGCAGTGAGTTCTCGCTAATAGGTGCATAACAAACGATATGCAAGTGCCCAAAACATATGGATTGCTCAGATTTAACAGTCCTTCTTCTAATTTTGAAGGCTAAATACTTGAAACATTTCTGCAGATGTAAGGATGTTAAGAGCAGGTTCCATTCTAAGTGAAGCTCAGGAGCTGTTCTAATGGCTCTGAATATGTGACACCAAGAAATCTTAAGTCCTCACAGGTGCTGTCTTGTCCAGCTGTTGCCAATCCCTGAGGGACCGGTGACCCACAAGTGGGTCCTTTTGCCCAGAGCAGCTGGCACCAACAGAAGAAGACTGGGTTCACAATAACAGAGCAGAAATTGTGTTCATTGATCAACGAATGGAGGAGGCAGAGCTCGTGCTCTAAAGCACCTTCTCCCCAAAGTGAAGGTGAGCAGGGTTCTTCTTGGACATGAAGGGGTGGCGTCTCTGCATCATTGCTCAGGGAGTGGGCATTTGGGGCATGCACAGATCTTCCCTTCTTGCACATGGCACCTTTGGCACACGTTTCCTTTTGTGCATGGCACCCCATCGCCATCTTGGACCTTTCTGGTTTGGACCCAGTTCTGCAATTTGGCATCTGGCATTGCTTTGCTTTGGTTCCTATGAGCAAGCGCAACTTAAAAACAAAGGATTAGACATGGAAAATGTTTTACAGACTTCTCTGGGTGACATAGCCTTTCCAATGGTGTTCATAAAGGCTGGGGAAAAAGATAGAAATCAAATCTACTGATCCATTAGGTTTGAGATAAGAATCTTCCACAGCAGCATCTCAATTTGCCCTTTCAGGGATTTTTATAGGTTTCTCCCTTCTACAGATTTGGATTGTGTTCAGGGATTCATGCCCACCCCCCCTGCCTCCCCACACACACTGCCTACCACATACCTCAGAGCACACACTGCCCGCCACATACCTTAGAGGAAGCTGGCTTTCCCCCCACCATACCAGTTCCAAGAATATGCCTAATGGTTTTGCTAATCCTAGTCAATGAGAAGGGGGGGGGTGGGTGGAATCTGCTGAAGGGCTTCTAAGAGAGCTACAAAAAGACAGTGCTCTTCCTCCTTTGGGAGTCATCAAGGTGCATGAAACTCTGGGGCTGCTGAAGCATCTTCTTGCCAGCAGGAAGATGGGGCCATGGTTATATGTGGCAGAACAGAGAGATGGAAACAGAATGGGAATTTGATTAGCCTTTGAATCAACCAACTCTGAGGCCCACTTTACCACTGGACCACTCAGTATAGGACATAATTTCTTATCCTTAAGCTAGCCTGAGCCAGGGTTCCTTTTACTTGCAATGAAATTCATGCCAAATAGCAGAGCTCTTTTCCCAAGTTGTTGATGCTTCCATGTTCTTCAAAATAAGCGTGCATTTACCGTCAAGACGGTACATGACTACCCTGTGAATGAGCAAAGGCACTCATTCACAAAGAGGCTGCCACTCAGAATCACAAAGAGGCCTTGCAAAGGCCCCTGGGAAGAGCTGATTCCCACTACCTCAGTCAGTCATAGATTGCTAGTTTTGTTCAGTGCTTCGAAGTAGCTGCTTACCCACAAAACTAGACGAAAAGCTTCCTTTGCAGTATCTGTGGTACTGGCCATTAAGAATCCCAGAAAGCGGCTCCAACTTCTGGAATCTCCTGGAGTCTCTGAAATACAGGACCACTCCAGAGAAGAACTCCCCGAGTGCACTGTCCAGCATGGCCCACGGCACTCCCAGGTCCAAATCCATTAACAGTCTCTGTGCTGGTCACTTTCAGTACACAGATTGCTAACGTTACAGCCTCTAACAATGGGTTTCTTTTTCCTTCATCTCATTAAAGAACTTGAGGAAAGGAACTTCTTTGAGCTAGCACCTTCATAGCCCAATATTTTCAAACAAAAGCTGAAAAGATAGTGCAGTCTAATAAAAGTACACACTGAATCAAAATTTTGGAACACATTAAACAAGGTGCCAAATCAATTTCCCCATCCCTGAATATGTCACTAAATCAGAGCTAGTCTATATGATGGCTTGGTGCGAATTAGGGAAAGGGGTACCCCCTGGGCAGACAGCCCCACTGACACATAGCTTGGTGATTAAATACTGCCTTTGTGCAAATCAGAAAAAGCCACCCCTTCTTCCAGGAGGACAGCCCTCCTACTCCCACCAGGGCACACAGCTTGAGAAGCAGAGTATAGACTTCAGTTCCCATTTACTCTCTCAACTGTGGGCCTGTGCAGCATAATGTTTGTCATAGATGCACTCTAATAAGCCTCTTTTGGTCACAAGGAATTGTCTGAAGTATGCCAAGTAATTGTAGATTTTAGCACAAGGATTCAAATGCCAGGAATTCAGGAAAAGTCAAACAATTGACCTTAGGTCCTGTTAGGGCTGCTGGCTGGAAAATGGATGGGATACCCCTGGTCCAAATACTGAGCTGATGAAGTGAGTGATTATTTGGTACCAGACATAGATTCTTTGGGTTCTTTTTATTGGAAAGCCTGGAGAAAGTTTATTCCCTTTAGAGGAGCTCAAGCTGGGACAGTCACCAAGATTGATATGCCAAGCACAAATGAAAATTTTTTCTACGAATTACTCATCACACATTTTTTGACTGTCCAGATGTCCAAGACAAAGTAACAATTTCTAGACACTTGTCTAACTGCACCTGCCCCTTGATTGTGACAAAGGATACATCATTATTAAGTACTATGGGACCTAGATGGGTTCCTGCCACTGCAGTTGAAGTCCCAAGGCCTGTGTGGCCCAAGACCTGGGTTCAGAGAGCCTGTGCATCAACATCTTGCTTATCCAAGCATGTCTTTGCAGCCACAGAACCATGGATGTGCATCCTCTAAAACCAGCAGATATTTATTTACTTATTTCTTGTCAATGCCTCCTGAAAAGGGCTCACTGCAGACACAGAGGGCTTATTGGGCTCCCACCACTGCCAAACTCTTGGTGTTGTAACTCTATGAGTTTTGACAAATGTAAAATGTCATGTATCCTCCACTACAGTATCATACAAAAGAGTTTCACTGCCCTAAAAATGCCCTGTGCTCCATCTATTTATCCCTCCCCCACCCCCAAACCACTGGTAACCATTGATCTTTTTACTGTCTCTATAGTTTTGCCTTTTCCAAAATGTCATATAGTTGGACTCATACACTATATAGCCTCTTCAAATTGGTTTCTCTCATTTACTAACATGCATTTAAGTTTCTTCCATGTCTTTTCATGACTTGATAGCTCATTTCTTTTCATCACTGAATAATATTCCATTGTATGGATATACTACAGTTTTTTTTGTCCATTCACCTATTGAAGGACATCTTGGCTGCTTCCAGATTTTTAACTATGAATAAAGCTGCTGTAAACATTTCTGTGCAGGTTTTCATGTGGATATAAGTTCTCAGCTCATTTGAGTAAATACCAAAGAGTGTTATTGCTGGCTCGTGTAGCAAGAGTGTTTTTATTTTTGTAAAAACCACCAAACTGTCTTCTAAAGTGGTTGCATCATTTTGCATTTGCACCAACAATGAATGAGAGTTACTGTTGCTCCATAGCCTTGTCAGCATTTGGTGGTGTCAGTATTTTGGATTTTGGTCATTCTAATAGCTATGCATATTTTGTTAAATTTGTACTTTTTTGGGGTGCTAATGTAAATGATGTTGTGTTTTTTATTTCAAATTCCAGTTGTTCATTGCTGATATATAGGGAAGCAAATAACTTTTGTATATTATCCTTACATTACCTTACTATAACTGCTTATCAGTTCTGGGAGTATTTTTGTCAAGTCTGAGATTTTCTACACAGACAATCATTTCCTATGTGAACAAAGATAGTTTTATTTCTTCCTTCCTAATCTGTATACCTTATATGTCCTTTTCTTGTCTTATTGCATTAGCTAGGACATCCAGTATGACGTTGAATAAGAGTGGTGAGAAGGAATATCCTTATCTTGGTCCCAATCTTAGCAGAAAAGCATCTAGTTTCTCACCAGTATGTATGACGTTAGCTGTAAGCTTTTTGTAGGTGTTCTTTATCAAGTTGAGGAAGTTGCCCTCTATTCTTAGTTTTCTGAAAGTTTTTATCATAAATTCATATTGTTCAGCTTTTTTCTTGTTGTGAGGATGGGAGTGACAACTTCCAAGCTTTCACCTGTCAAAGTGGAAACTAGAAGTCAGTCCTTTCAATATTCCATTCTGTGTAATCTTGGCAAAAAGAATGTCTTACTGAGAGTCAATCAATATTTGACTATCTTCCCTGGTTGCCAACACCTCAGAGAGAACTATCAAAATGTTTTTCCAAAATTGATTTACCTACCAATCACTTGGTAGGTAGAAGAGAAATAATCAAGATGTTCTCTCTCTTTCTATGTGTGTGTTTGGGTAGGAGATGAGCAATTAGATGGAAGTACCAGGGCAATTGGGCCCCTCTAGGCGGTGGGTACTCCACGTCCCTGCTCAATCAAACATAAGAAATGAATTTTTAAAAAGCTTCATAGTAATTCCTGCCACACTGTAAGTTCTTTCTCAGAAAAGTCCAGAGTTTGAGAAAACTAGACATAACCAGATCCAATTTCAGCTGCCAATTGAAAGAAGTTAAATCTTTCTCTTCTTTAAAATCTAAACAACTGACACACCACCCTGATACTTCTTCTTTATCACCTTTCTAAACTCAAAGAAATTTAGTTTAGTATGTAAGGAGGGAAATGAAAAACATTTTATATATAAAGAAACAGTCTTAGAAATATGATGTGGTGAGGGGAGTGTGCAAGGCACCATCCATCTAAGGAAGAGCAGGTGCTGGAGATTTGGAGCTTGAGGATGGGCCAACCGTAGGTGCTGAGAGTGAATCTCCTAGTCAGTATTTCTCATTACTGGAGAACATGGGCTATACCCTTTTCTCCATCCCTGAATTGGTCTTCTGCTACCCACTGACTCCTTGGCCAGTGTTTTATTCTCACGGTGGAGAATGTGTGGAATAAGTGGATTTACACGAGTGGAGAAGAGGGGTAAGGCCCGTCTGGGGGACCAGACCTTCTTTCTCCTTATGGAGGAGGGCAGCTCATGATACAGGATGGCCCATGGATTCTCTCTCCAGGGCTTTGACTCTGACTGGAGGCCACAAGGACCTGGAGACCTAAGGTCCAGCTTCCAACCACCCTTGTACAGCCAAGAGAGTGGTGGACGTCAAGGTGGCTGGACTCAAAGCACAGCACAGGCATCATGAACAGACTACGGGAAGTACAAAACTCTTAGGGATACACTTATCAGCCACAGGACTTAGGATCTGTGGCAGCATTTCCTAAAGGGCAGCCCATGAGCCATCTGCCTCAGCTTTCCTGAGGAGCTTATTACAAATACAGATTCCAGAGCATTCTTCAGGCCTCTGAATCAGAACCTCTGCTGGTAGGAGCCTGGGATTCTGTGGTTTGAATTAGGTCCTACTCTGAAGCACACTAAAGTTTGAAAATAATTGTGCACTGAGTACATGTTATCGGCCATGTACAGAATGTATATATTTCTCACAAATATAAGGAAGGTGTCATCCCCATTTTATAGGTGTAGACACTGAGGTTCAATATGATTAAGGAATATGCCCAAGGTCACACAGCTAGGAAGTGGTGGCACTAGGATTCTACAAGCGTAAGCTCAAATTGCTTACAAAAAAGCAAATTTCTAATATAGAAAAATTTAAAGCAGATGAATGGGGACTCTAAAAGGACCTTCCTTTTTTTTCTTCGATTTTTTCCAGTTTGTGTTATTCCGAACACTCTGTTTTTAGATAGAATGTTGTGTCTCTCTGAAAGCAACAATGGCAATCACCATGCATAAATAGGTTCTAAATTCATGTGGATGAGAGTTAAGATGGCATGCCCTTCTCCAATTAAATTTATGAGACGTTTATGGACGTTGGGACAGATCAGTTAAATAACGTAGCATCTTGACATGAATTTCTATTTTCAGAAAATAGAGATCAAGAAGAGGCTATTTCCAGAGGAAAGAAGAAAGGAGTAGTATTTAGAAAATATTTCCTCATTTTAAAGCCTCTTCATCTTGGGAATAATTCCAGAATATTTGTCTCATGGCTGATCTTTAAAAAACACAGACATCTATGAGTTAAACTACTATTTCAATACCTGCCCTTTATCCATGAACGTGAAAGCTCCTGCCACGTGGCTCAGTTTCACGAGGGGCACAGAGATGAGGAAGACCCATTTCAGCCACAGGGAGTTTACAGTCAAGAGAAGTCGAAAGAGAGAAGCCCGGAAGGATGATTGCATAACCCAGGACGCAATAAAAGAGAAGTGCTGACAACTAAAGGAGCTGAAACTGGTATGTGTCTAACGGACTGGCAACATGCCAGCAGACGCCGGGGTTCTACAGACGGCTCAACTGAAGAGACACGCAGGGAGGGACTACTTACAGAGGGGGAGGCCCACGGAACTGGCAACTGCAGGAGACCATGACCCTCCTCGGCCTGCAGGGGCAGGAGGAGGTTCCCAGGGAGAGCATCTTCATCTGACCCAGCAGGAGCTGTGAGAGAGTGCTGCCAGCGTCAGAACCAAGGCTCGGGCAGGGAGGGAGCAGGCATCCACACCGACCTCTCTGTTCTTCCGCCTCTCCTCTCCTGCTGCTTCCTCCCAACTGGAGTCCGGCGGGGAGGACAGCACGTGAAGCCGACCACCCCTAGGCGTCAGCCTCCGGGAAGATGGAGCTGCGGGTGGAAGGCCAGCGAAGCCCACAAAGACGAAGGCCGCGTGGGAACTTCAGGCCGCACAAATCCCGACGCTGCCACCAGAGATGCGGAATGAAGCCGGAGTAGGGATCAGCTGGAGAAAGAAAACAGGAAAGCGAGTCTCAGGCAAAGGAAACAGCGTGAAGGAAGGCAGGACGCTGAGACGCTCCAGGTCAGAGATTCGTCTTTGGTGGAAAGTGTCTTTAATGGAGCAGAAGGGAAGGGCCCGGACCAGAGCCTTAGGGACTTCCCATACTTACCCACCATGAACTTGATCCTGAAAGACCTGGAGAGAATTTGAAGGGACTTAAGCAGGGGAATCACTTTTGAATCACTTTATACAGAGCCAGGACTAGGGGGAGACGAATGAGGGGCTTGCCCAGGGACAAAATTTTTGAGTGCCAAAACCTCAGTAATCGAGATAAGTAACATTGAAATGCAGTATTTTAAAAAATTCAAAGTAATGCAAAAAGTACCTGATGAACAAAATATCAAAATTTTGAATAAAGGCAGGATCGATTTTACTGACTTTTCCTTTGTAATGTTCATAGTTACAACAGCACAGTGAGCGCCGTGTGGAGGACACATCGGTAGCTAGAGGCAGAGAAGTCAATGGGAATGCCGTTCTGATAGTCCAGGTCTGCACTGTCCAGTACAGTAGCCAGCAGCCACATGTGGCTATTTACCACTTGAATTCTTAATTTCATTTCATCTTAATTAATTTAAATTTTTTACACTGATACTCAGTTCAGTGTTTGGAAGACTGATGTATGTTTGGATCAACTTGAACATGTGAATCTTTTTTTTTTTTTTTGGTGAGGAAGATTATTGTTCAGCTAACATCTGTGCCAGTCTTCCTCTCTTTTGTATATGGAATACCACCACAGCATGGCTTGATGAACAGTGTGTAGGTCCGCACTCTGGACCCAAACCTGTGAACCCCAGGTGCCGAAGCAGAGCGTGCAAACTTAACCACAATGCCACCAGGCCAGCCTGAATATATGAATCTTTTTACAACTGGATTTTATGAAATCTAAATAAAGATTATTTTCTTTGAAAATTTAGCATTCAAATTGCAACGTGCTATAATAATAAAACACACACTAGATTTCAAAGACAGTATAAATAAAAGGATGTGAACTACTTCATTAAATTTACATTGAATACATGTTAAAGTACTATTTTGATATATTCAGTTAGAGACAATATATAACCAAAATTAAAATCACCTGACAATCTTGGCTTTTTTAATGTGGCTGCTAGAAAATGTTAGACGCTGTATGTGGCTGACATTCTATTCCTTTTAGCAGCACTGGGCTAGGTGGAAACAAATGTGCCCTGGACTAAGACACCTGCAGAGGGATGATGGGTGCGGCAGATGGAAGAAACAAGGAAATGGAGTCTGAGATCTGATGGCTGCCTTGACTGGGCCCTTGGAAGCAGAGCTTAAGATGGGGATTCTCACGCAAGTGCTTAATTGAGGGAGTGCACTCATGAGCAAGCTGTGTGGGAGTGAGAAAAGCAGGCGAGGGCAGAAGAAGCTTGCAGGGATGTGGTTTCACTATAAATCTGGCCTCAACCTGCTCCCAGGGTAGATCTGGAGTTAAGTTGCTCCAGAGGTTGTCCTGTCCAGAGAGGAGACAGCTGGGCTGTCACACTCGCTACATCAGTCAGTATTGGCTACGGACCACCCAAGGGTGAGAACCCGTAATCCCCTCAGCATCTTGCGGTTGGGCAGCTTTCTTCAGCTAAGAGCAGTACTCCAGAAAAAGTAGAAGTCTGGGGATGGCCAGCAACCAACCTCTGCAGTAGCTGAGAGGTGGGTTCACCAGCCCCATAAAGGGGGGCACGACAGTGTCTCTTACAGTGGATGTGGGTCTGAGTGAAAGGAATGATACTCTGGTTTCCTGGCGTGGCAGTTAGGAAGAGCATGGCTCCATTCACCAAAAGAAAAGCTATGGAAACAATTGTAGGTTTAGCACGAAAGATGAGGAGCTTGCTTTGTGTATGTTACGTCTGAGGTGCCTGTGAGCCATACACGTGGGGATGCCCAGGAGCCCACTGGATGTAGAGGTCTGAGCAGAGAGATGAACGATCGAGTCATCAGCAGGAGGTGGACCCTGAAGCCAAAGGCTTGGATGAGGTGACTTGGAAGAGGTATCTGGAGAAAGAACAGAGGCCTGGGGCCAGTACCTTGAGGAATGCTGACATTTACTGTGTGCGAAGCAAACAGGAGAAAGAAGGGAGGAACATGAGGAGGAAGCTGGACCCACAGAAGCCAAGGGGGAAGGACATGTCATGGAGGAGGGAAAGTTCAACAGACAAACGCCTCCAGAAAGGTCAAGCGAGATGCAACAGAGAAGGCATGGGTGGTTTTGACAGAGCAGTTTCTATGGCGCGTGCCGTGGAAGGCAGACTGCTGCGGCTGAGAAGTGGATGGAGGCGTGGCAGACCCTGTGGGTCAAATTCCACACCCACTTCTCCTTTCTTCTTTATTAACAGAACTCCAGTTTTATTTTTGCAGCACAGCTCTAGCCAAAAATCTTGGTGACAAAGGAAAGGAAAGCAACTGAATGAGAGCAGCGTGGGTATGTGTGCCCAAGATGAATTTGCCATCGGTTGGGGATGGTGAAAAGAGGTTGTCTGTTTGGGTTCATTGTTTTGGGATCAAGAAGCCACGAGGGATGAAGGTTGACAGCATTACCTACTAAACCCTATCTGGAGAAATGATGAATACTAGGTAGGCGTTCTACCAACCCAGTGTAGACAGCTTTCTTTTCCCTGAGAATGAGATGAACTGTGCTCCCCATGAGTGAAACACCTTTTGCCACCAAGAGCTCCCTTATGGATGCAAAATTCTCTGATCATTGTTAGATAAAGAATACTTTTGCCAGCCCTTTGCTGCTCCTGTCCAGTTTCAGGGCTCCTTGGTAAATCCCCAGTGAACTCAGGAGTCCTAGGCTTGTGTGGCTCAGATCCACTTTCCCCCCTGCTTCATTAGCCCAGAGACTGAGGCCCTGAGCATTCCAGCGCCAGCCTGCCACTCAGCCTCCTCAAGAGTATGTGTGTTCTGTGACTGGAAAGGGATAAAAGCAGGAGCAGGATAAGGGGGCTAAAGAGTGGGGGCAGGGTTCCAGTTTATAAAAAATCGAATGAAAGAAGTGAGGAATGGTCGTGCAGAAGGGGAAAGGGCCCTGCAGACCAAATAGCCTTTTCACAAGAAATTCTGCGTGCATTTTGAGGAGGGTTGCAGAGCAGGGGGAAGCTTCCCCATGGTTCACAGGTTAAGAACCTCTCTGTAGGATTGACCTCAAACATTCCCTTGTACTTCATCAGTGCAAGGAACTCCTGTGTGCCATAGTTATTCTCACTCATTCATTTGCCAAGATTTATTAAATGTCAAATTAAAATGCTAGGCATTGGAGTCACACAAAATAACGTGCAGCCCCACCAACTCCCTCAAGGACCACACAGTCTAGATGAAAAAGACAAACAAGCAGACAAACAGACACATACACAAATGCATGTACAACTCCATGAGTATGAAGGTGGAGCTTAGTTCCTGAGTGGGAGATCAATGCCCTCAGGAAGAATTGACTTCTATGCTTGAAGAAAAACCAATAGGTAGTAAGTCAACAGAAGACAATACCAATTCCATGGGATTTAATAGGTGATTTTTTAAAAAAGGATTTTTCCTTCATATAATTTTCTTGTGCACAGGGTTAAACAAACTTTCCTTAATGTAAAATTTCATTTATTTTTAACATATAATGTATATATAAATGGAAAATTTAATGTATATTGCTTCCCAAACCTACTAGAGGGAGAATACTTTCTTCACAGGGCACTTGTATTTATTAAGTATTGTATTTACTTGGTAGCAAGTAACAGACAAGCGAAAAAGACATAGGTTAAAAAATAAGGGATTTGTTTTGTCACATAAAATGTGTGGGGAGAGGGGGCTGGCCCCGTGGCCGAGTGGTTAAGTTCGCGCGCTCCGCTGCAGGCGGCCCAGTGTTTCGTTGGTTCGAATCCTGGGCGCGGACATGGCACTGCTCATCAAACCACGCTGAGGCAGCGTCCCACATGCCACAACTAGAAGGACCCACAACGAAGAATATACAACTATGTACCGGGGGGCTTTGGGGAGAAAAAGGAAAAAATAAAAAAAATCTTTAAAAAAAAAAATGTGTGGGGAGAGCTCTACTTGTGTTATACCAGGCTAGAAAATTCAGAGTGCTCTCACAAAGAACTAGAAAAGCTGGACAAAATATATTTTTTTGATATCTGAAGGCATAGGAGAGTTATGGGTCCAAGATCTGAGAGAAGAAGGAAACAGAGAAGTGAACCCTGCATATGGGATAGCTCTTACCCCAGAGCTCTTGGCAATTCTGTGAGAGCCCAGTAAGAGGCTGAAAACTGAGAGAACTTTCAAAGACCTACAGAGCTTAAAAGAAACTAGAGTTTAGGGGCACTCAAAGATAGGGCTTGGGTAACCACTCTTCTTCAGTTTTGGATTAGGACCCTAAAGAGCTAAATTCTAGGAATAAGAATAAACCAGAAAGAAATAGACCCATAGGATCTTAAACTCAGGCTTGAATCACCTCAAATCCTAATTGGATTAAAATGATTTGGAATTCTTAGTTCCTCTGGCCAAACAGACTACCAGAAGCAAAAATAAATGTTCTCTGAAGGAAGATAATATCATCAGGAGCTTTGAATTATCTTGGTAATTTTTCATACACAATGTTCAACACACAACCTAAAATAACCAGCTGTCAGACAAGGGAAACAGTCCAGATGGGATCCAACAGCGGAGTTATCAGACAAAGCCTTACACAGGAAATACATTAAATATAAATAGAGCAAAGGTTCCAATTAAAGGCTAAGATTGTCAGGCAAGGGGGGCCGGCCTCGTGGCCGAGTGGTTAAGTTCGTGCACTCCGCTTTGGCTGTCCAGGGTTTTGCCAGTTCAGATCCTTGGCACGGACATGGCACCACTCATTAGACCACATTGAGGCAGCGTCCCACACACAACAACTGGAGGGACCCACAACTAAAATATACCTCTATGTACTTGGAGGATTTGGGGAGGAAAAAAAAGATTGTCAGGCAAGATTTTAAAAATATGATAGACTATTTAGAAAAGACATACCTTAAATATAAGGTCACAGGAATGTTGAAAGTCAAGGAATAGAATGTTATACCATGCAAATATGAACTAAGAAGAGATGGTATGGAGTAAACAAAGAATACTTCAAGGCAAAAAGCATTACTAGAGAACAAGAGATTTATTCTATAATTATAAATGTTCAATTCATGGGAAAGACAATTCTAAATGTGCACATACCTACACACACACACAGATACACACACACAAATTCTTCACCAGCAAATTCTATGACTCTTTTAAGGAAGATATAGCACTAATCTTTCATAAATCTTAAGTATGATATAATGCCAATCTCTCACAAACTTTTCTACCAAATAGAAAAAGACAGAAAACTTCCCTTTGAGCTTTGTAAGGCCAGTAGAACCTTGATACCAAACCTGATAGACATTACCAGAAAGGAAAATCACAAATCAATCTCATGAATGAACAAAGATGCAAAAATCCAAAGCAAAATATTAGCAAAATGAATCTAGTAATATATAAAAATTATAATACATCACACAAGTTGGGTTTATCCTAGAGTGAAAGATTCACTTAAAATACAAAAACTAATAAATGGAATTCACTATATTTACAAACTAAAGGAGGAAACTCATATGATTATCTCAGTTGATCAGAAAAGTGCACTTGATGAAATTTAACAAGCATTCATAATGAAAGCTTTTAGAAAACAAGAAATAGAAAACCTCTGTAATCTCGTAAATAGCATTTACAATATCTTATGTAATGGTGAAATGTAGAATGTTACATGCTCCTTTTCACTGATTCTATGCAGCCTCACACTGTGCACCCTAGACAGTATAATAGGGCAAGAAAAAGAAATAAAGATTAGAAAAAATAAAGGTGTCATTATCCTCAGATAGTATGATTATGTGTGTAGAAAATCCAACGAATTTACAGGTGAATTTTTAGAATTAATAAGTGAGTTCATCAAGCTTGCTTGGTGACAGGTTAAAATACAAATATCAGGTGTATTTCTATCTACCAGCAACAAATAGAATATGAAACTTTATTAAAGATATTACTTCAATAGCATCAACAAATACCAAACACTAAAGAATAAATTTAACAAAAGATCTCTATATAGAAAACTATAGAAAATGACTAAGAAAGAAAATTAAAGATTACCTAAATAAATGGAGGAATATTCATGGACTGGAAGACTCAATACTAAGAAATGTCAACTCTCCCCCAATTGACACAAAGATTCCACTGTACACCTACCAGAAGATTTAAAATGAAAAGACTGACAATACCAAATGTTGACAAGGAAGTGATCCAATGGGAACTTCCACTGCTGGTTGTGTGTAAATTCACACTATCACTAAAGTTGATTTATAATACCCAATGGTCAGGCAGTTCTATGCCAGGAGTACATCACACAGAAATACATATGTACACCAAATTATATATATATAAGAATGTTCATGGCAGCATTGCTTGCAATAACTAAGAAAATTGAAATAACCTAAATGCCTTCCGACACTAGAATAGGTAAATAAATTGTGGTATATTCATCCAATGGCATGCTATGTCAACAAAAATAAATGAAATATAACCACAACAGAGCAATATGGATGAATCCCATGGACATAATATTGAGCAAAAAACACCAAACTCAAAAAAATACGTACTGTACGGTTCCATTTACACAAAGTTCATAATCAGGAAAAACTAAGTTCTGTCATTAGAAGTCAGAATAGAATAACTTTAGGCAGAAAAGAGGATGGTGGTTGTGAGAGTGCACGAGGGGGTTTCTGGAATGTGGTAATGTTCTTCTTGACATAGGATGGTTACACGCATGTGTTCTCTTTATGGTAATTCATTTAGATATACACTACGGCATTGTAATGCATTTGATCATGCACTTGATGAAATTCCATATCCATTGACTTAGCTTTAAGCATTCATCCCTTTAGTTTTTCTTAAAAATAAAAATAAATTATGAGGAAAAAATGATAGGAATAGAGCAGTTCCAAGGTAAGTTAATTCAGCAGCACAATGACTATCAAAGATCTAGAGTCCTGTCTTCCCACTTTTCCATCCTCAAATGTTTGCAGTCTCCCATATAGTTGGAGTATGGTTCCAGCAGCTTGAGGGTTGCTTGGAACACTGTTGAGAAAGCAGCAACCTAGTGCAAGCCTTATGTTGGGCAGATGCCAAATTTCAGCCCATAGAAGCTCAAAGGCTGCCCCACAAAACACGCCAAGCTACTGCCATTGCAGAGACTAGAACCCCAATCTCATGGCTCCTAGTCCATTCTTCTTTCTTTTGCATTACAGTTCCAGCCCAATCTAGAAGCTTCACAAACAAAAGAAGCATTTTCTCTATCGAGTTATTATTTTTCCTTTTCATGGCACAAAATCATGCTTGAGGCTTCTCATTCTCTACTGAACAAATTAAATTTCCCAGTTTCTCATCTAAATAAAGACACTCGCCTGATTTATGAATGCCATGTCTAATAATAATAATCATCATCATATATTGAGTGCTTACTATGTGCCAGGCACTTCGCAGACTGCTGAACGAGCCCTGTCTCAGTTAATGCTCATGTCAGCCCCATGAGATAGGCCCACTGATTTCCTCTTCCCAGCCTCCTTTCTTTCTCATCCTATCTAGTCCCAACTGCAATTTTACGACACCAGGTTCTTTTTTGGTGATGGAAATTAGCTGATCAGCAAGATTTGTGCTCCTTTTCCACTTGCTAAAGTCACTGTAAAGTAACTGCCATATCAGGGACCACACTCCCCAAACCCTCTTCCCACCTTGTATCTGGGTGGGGCTGCATGCTCAGACCGCTTCCGGACAAAGGTGGTCAAGAGTTAATATCTGGGCCGGCCCCGTGGCTGAGTGGTTAGGTTCACATGCTCTGCTTCGGCAGCCCAGGGTTTCATGGGTTTGGATCCCGGGTGCAGACATGGCACCACTCATCGGACCATGCTGAGGCGGTGTCCCACATATTACAACTAGAAGGACCCATAACTAAAATATACAACTATGTACCCGGGGGATTTGGGGAGAAAAAGCAGGAAAAAAAAAAAAGATTGGCAACAGTTGTTAGCTGAGGTGCCAGCCTTTAAAAAAAAAAAAAAGAAAAAGAGTTGATGCCTGACACCGTGTGCTCTCTTGCCCTATCTGCTGGCTGGATGATGCTAGAACAACCTTAGAGTGATGAGATGGAGGAGCACCCAGATGGCACCAACTGGGTCTTCGTGGGGCACTTGGAAGACCCGCCCAGGAGAGCCACCAAACAGGAATGTCTGCTTGGAACTTCACATGAGCAGAAGTAAACTTACATTTTATTAACCTGGGGAGATTTGGCATTGTTACAGCAGTTAACTTAGCCTACAAATACCAAAATTGTTCTTATTGGCGCTTTCCCGGCATGATTTACAATATGCACCGTGTGAGTTAATATGCTTTCCAAAGCGAGTACAGATGAAACTAAGAAACACCAGTGATTTATTCATCAAAGTATTTCCATTTTAAATGCAACCAGAACTTTGCAGAAATGATAATTTAACTTATTACTTACAGCAGAGACTCTGCTACCCCAATTGTTAGTTTCCAATCAGAGACAGTGTGGTGGTTTAAAGTTTGGGGTTAAGAATCCAACAGACTGGGATTAGAAGTTTAGCAGTGTAATCTTGACCAGTTAGTTAGTCTCTCAAAACCTCAGTTTCTTCATCTGTAATTTGAGACAAAGGGGTTTTGAGAAAATTAAGTGAAAAACACAATGTGTGCTGGCACTCAGTAGTATGTGGAGCACATGCTAAGAGTCCAGTTTTGTTACTTTCAAAGGGAAAAATAAGAGCACTCCAGGCTCTGTGTTCTTAAGCTGGCCTCTGATGCTCTTCCATGGGAGTCTGCCTGTCGTACACGGTGTCCTGAGAGGGCCCAGCTGAGAACTAAGTGACAGAACCAAAATTCACTTGCATTTGCCTAAACATTGATGAAAGGAGGGACCTACCCAAAATAAGTGACTACTAAAATTTAAAATATCAATTAAATTACTTAGATTCAGTTCTGGAATATAGGCACTCCTGGACTCTGCTCCTCCAAGCTTCATTACTTTTGGCATCCAGCAAACAAGAGAATCGTGAGCATGCATGCTACCTGGAAAATAGGCCTTGTATTGAATTGTCTCATTCATAATATAACTGTCATGATGGTCAAATAGCAAAGAAGACTTAAATTCAGGAATAATAATGATTACTAGCATCCTCCTCCTCAACATCATTTCAACAAGAAGAAACAGTACTAGAAAAATGACTCAGACACCTTCTCTACTAAGCAAGTTATCCAATCACTCTGGTGCCCATTGTTGGAACCTGGGTTAGACATGCGAATAGACATCAAGCTTGGTCACCTTGCCCTCATCCTTCAGGGCCCCATCCTCTCATTGCTGTGCTTCCCAATGCTTCACAGAAGCCAACTCCGCCACCCAGAGTCAAATGAAACAAAATCAACACCATCTTCCCACCTGAAATGATGGTTCTAAAACAACAGATGACATGGAATTACCTGGAAATCTTGCTAAAAGTGCAGATGCAGGATCCTATGGCAACATATTTCAATTGAGGAGGATCTAGGGTTGCAGCCTAGAAAACTGTTCTAATATGCATTTCTGGTGTGGTCCTGGGACTACTCCAATAGGTTTGATCATTTTTATGAAACATATCAAATATCTTTTAAAGGCAATGAAACAATTAGATAGTTGATTGCACTGTACTATAAAACACACTCACACAAGCACAAGCACACACACACAAACCAACAGCTTAAATAAAAGAATACTCCAACTAAATAGCTAAGCATAATAGAATATTTAGATCTCTTTTTTATTGAGATATAGTTGACATAACATTATATTAGTTCTGGTACAATATAATGATAGGATATTATGAAATGATCATCACAATAAGTCTAGTTAATATCCATCACCACACATAGTTACAACTTCTTTTCTTGTGATGAGAATTCTCAGATCTACTCTCTTAGCAACTTTCAAATATGTAATACAGTATTATTTACTATGGTCACCATGCTGTACACTACATCTCCAAGGACTTATTTATTTTATAACTGGAAGTTTGTACCCTTGACCTCCTTCACTCATTTTGACCCCCTCCCCGACCTCATTAAAAAAAAATGGCATCTCATTTGTACAGTGCCCAAGGTCATTCCACATGCATTATCCCATTTGATCCTCCCAACAGTCTTTTGAGAGCAGTTATTTTCTATGTTACAAGTGAGAAAACAACGACAAAGAGGCTAAATGACTTTCTTAATATCATTTAGCTAAAAAGTGAGTGGAAATCCTGAACTTGAACCCAAATCTTCCAGCTCCAACTCCAGTGTTCTTCTCAGCACACTTTGCTTGCTTTGGCAACTAAATGTGCATGATCAAATCTGCTATATACCAGGAAGACTTTTTCTTTCCACTGGCATTAATGTCATTTTATAGCAAGTAAAAAGATGAAAAAATAACCAATTTTAGGTTCTTACGGAGCCTTCTTCCAGGAAAATAAACTGAGTTTTCTCAGGAAAAAAAAGTGAAATGTCTGCTAAGTTCCAGTAAGCAAAAGAAAAGTAAGAGTTGAGCATACTAGAAAGTATCCACTTCAATTAGCTTTATTCTGCTGGCTTTATTGTTGAAGGTCAAGAACACAAATCGTTGGAGCTGGCCTGGTGGCATAGTGGTTAAGTTCACCGGCTCCACTTCAGCAGCCTGGGGTTCTCAGGCCTAGATCCTGGGCATGGACCTAGCACTGCTCGTCAAGCCACACTGTGGCATCAGCCCACATAAAATAGAGGAAGACTGGTGCAGATGTTAGCTCAGCGACAATCTTCCTCAAGCAAAAAGAGGAAGACTGGCAACAGACGTTGAGTCAGAGCCAGTCTTCCTCACACACACACACACACACACACACAAAAGAACACAAATCTAGTCAAAAGAGGAATCAAAGGGAAGACATTTTTATTTATTATTTTTTAAGGCACTTAGTAGGCTGGCCTATTACAAATGCAAATAAACACCAGCCAGGATCCCAGGAGGGGGACTCAGCAGTTGAAATTGTCCTCCTCGTTCCATCTTTCATAAAGAAATTATAAATTCACTACCCTCCTTCTCCACGCGGTGGAGGGACACAGTATTTTGGCTTTGGAACGCAGAGTGATGGGAAGAGCCACGACGTCAGCAGGGGCGGTCCAGGAAGAAAGGCCTCCGCTTAAATACGCCTTCTCCATACTCAGCCGGGTGAGCCGCCTCCAGTTTTCACCTGGGAACCCTTGGAGGGCGTGCTCTCAGGCCCCGCCGCGGACTCCGACATGCGTGCTGCCTGGACCTCGCAGGAACCATGACTGCCACCTCCAAGCTAGTTCCCATCTGCTCTAGCGTCACCTCCTGGGCCTGGGCTCCGAAAGGAGTCCTCTTCAGCTCCCCTAAGAAAGAGCCATCAGTCTAAAGCAGGCCTCTCAGTGTAGTCTGCACACGAATCAACTGCAGATCTTGAGCAGCTCTTCTCCAGCAGATTGGGGTAGTGGGGCGGGGGTCTGGGAGTCTGCTCTTCCAACTAGCTCCTTGGAAAATGCAGACACAGGTTTTTAAGATCTGATGAAATCAAAAGTGTAGTACGAATAGAAATCAGCAGATGAAGCCGTCGGTCTGAGGACCACACTCTGAACTGCAAGATTATGACAGTCCTTCCTTTTGCCTTGGGAATAGTAGTGGGAAAGGTTCCCAAATCCTGACAGAAATCCTCAAGAACCGAACTGCCTCTCTGTGACTGAAGAATTTGCAGGCCCCTTGTCAGGTGTGTGGCTCTGTGAATCCAAAGTGAGGGGGAGGGGGCCTGTTGAGCCTCAGGTCTAAGGGGAGCCTTCTCACCACATTGCCAGCTTTTCCTTCAGGCTGGTCAAGCGGAATCTTAGGTTAGTGATTTGAGACCATTTTTTTCTTTCCCAATATAGGTTTTCATAGCTATATACTTCCCTGTAAGCACTGCTTTAGCTTCATCCCCTACATCCTGAAGTGTTTTCATTTTCATTCAGCTCAAAATATTTTCTGATTTTCCTTGTGATTTCTTCTTTGACCTATGGGTTATTAAAGTTTTTTGGTTTAATTTCCAAATGCTTGTGGATTTCCCAAATTTCCTTCTGCTGTTGATTTCCAGGTTTATTCTACTGTGGTAGGAAAAAAGACTTTGTATGACTTTAATCCTTTTAATTTTATTGATCTATCCTGGAGAATATTTCATGTATGCTTAAAAAGAATGTATACTTTGCTGTTGTTGGGTGAAGTGTTCTATAGATGACATTCACATTAAGTTGGTTGATAGGGTTGTTCAAGCTTTTATATCCTTGCTGATCAGGGTTATCTTTTACAAACATAAAACAGACGACCTCATTCATATAATCCTCTGTGGCTTTCCATCAACCTTGGAATAATATCCAGATTTCTTCCCACTCCTGCCTATTGCTATGTATTCATCATGTACCACTCTTCACTTTGCTCAATTAATTCAATGAACATGTTAAAGCTATTGTCTCCTGTTAGTGATGTCAGGATCAATTATAAAGATAATTAAGACAGTGTGGTACTGGTGCAAGAATAAACAAGCTGACCGGTGGAACAGAGTAGAGAACAGAAACAAACCCACACATACAGGATCACCTTATACATAACAAAAATGAAAAAATGTAGTATAGTGAGGAAAGATTGGTTTTTCTCAATAAATGGTACTGGGACAGCTGAAAATCCATGAGAAAACTTCTACCTTAAACCGTATATTACACTATTAACAAAAATCAATTCAGTAAGATTTCAGAGTGAAAGGTAAAAAAACAAAAATGGTTTTAGAAGAAAACATAGAAGAACATCTTTATGATCTTAGAGTAGACAAACATTTCTTAAGCAAAATATGCCAACCATGAAGCAAACAACTGGTAAATTGCATTATATTAAAATTAAGAGTTTCTTTCCATCAAATATATTCTCACAACACATACATTCAACAAAGCACTTGTATCCAGAATAGATATATTTTTAAAAACCAACAAGTCGATACACAAAGATAGTTCACTTGATAGAAAAATGGGCAAGAACTTGAACAGATATTTCATGAGAGGACAAAGGCCAATAAGCATATGAAAAGTGCTCAATCACCTTAATAATCAGTGAAATGAAAACTAAAACCCCAGTGAGATACAGCTACATGCCTGACAGAATAAAATAAAAAAGACTGACACTACTGAGTGTTGGCAAAAATGTGGGGCAACAGGAATTGTGGAAACTCTTTGGCAGTATCCAATAAAGCTGAACCTAACGTACCTACTATGACCCTGCAATTCCACTCCTGGGCAGAAATGAGTACCTATGTGCACCAAAATTCATATACTAAAATATCTGAAGCTAGAGTACTATTGATCATAGTTCCCAAACTAGGAATGAACCAAACATCCATTGGATAAATATGTGGTTTATTCACATAGTGGAATACTATATAGCCATGAGAACAAACCATGTACAATTACATGCAACAAAAATCTCACAACACAATGTTGAGTGAATATGCCAGATACAAAAGCATACTGTTTGATTCCAATAATGTCCAAAAACAGACAAAACTAATCTATGCTCTTAGAAGTCAGGATAGTGGTTACCTTTGGGGAGGTAGTAACTAGAAGGGAGCATGAGGGGAGCTTCTGGGGTACTGGTAATATTGTTTGTTGATCTGGGTGGTGATTGTATGTGTTCCATTTGTGAAAAATCACTAACTTGTTTGTATATATGTTACACTTCAACAAAATGATTTGCCTCTGCCTGGATAATCAGCTCAGACTGAAGAAATAATTCCTTCTCTCTTGGCCTCCCCCTTGGCCACTCCTAACTGATCCTTCTAAAAGGTGAGGGTGAGAGGACAACCGCCTCCCCCACTCTGCCCCCTAACATACAGACTAAACTAGATTTGCTACAGGTCTGGTTGCTGAAGGAGCAGGTCTAACAAATGTGAAATCCAAGTCTACCTTTGCCTCCTGCCTGGCGACTCTTCATTTTTTCCCCTCCTCCCCTAGTAAGCTCAGGTGCCCTCCTGCTCTGTGCCTCAAAGCCTCTTACTCACGACTAACTACTCCTTTCAGGGGACATTTAAATAAGTATCAAAGTTTTGAACCAGAAGGATGGAGCTCCAATAGTTAACACTTCAAGCTACAGGTAGTGGATGGGCGAGGAGGCACCTGAACCTTTCTAACACCCCTGGAGGTAAATAACATGCCTCTGGAGTGCAGGCCCGACTTGGGGGATAAGTAGTGTTCAAATCTTGGCTCTGCCTCGTGCAAATTTGTATCCTCTCTGTGCGTTGGTTTCCTCATCATTAAAATAGGAATACTGGTGCTTACCTTATACAGTTGTTATAAGGATCAAAATGAGTTAACACATATAAAACATTTAGAAAAGTGATTGACATATAAGGTAGCAGCTTAATAAATATTAGCTGTCAACTTGGCTTTATCAAAGGTATGTTGTCCCCAAGGAAGCATGGTGCAGGATGAGTCCAGGGACCAGAGGGCTTTGGGGCCAACCCAAAAGTCTGCCCAGGCAAACTGAGGAGAGTACTCCTGGGTAGGCACATTTGCTCGGTATTGCAGTGAGGAACAGGCACACCTGCTTCGGGGCTAAATGGAAGCTGAGGAGAAATTGAGGACAGGATAAGAGTTGGCTGTCCTCCAACCTCCATCCCCTATAAATCTGCTAAATAAACGCATCACTAAATAAAGAAGTGTAGCAGTCATTGCACTGATTGCCTTTAAACAATCAGCAACATTGCTCTGGCAGAGGATGGGAAATGAAGAAACTTCTTATCAGGTGTGTAGTATTCCAGAGAACTACAGCTAGGGAGGTGGTGACATCATACACTTATGCGTCCTATTTGACCAAAGAGCCAGTAAACGCTGCAGGCATTTGATATAACTTAAATTATAGGGCCCTGGTCCCTTGATCTGGCCTCTACTTTGAAGACCCTGAAGAGACCTTGGCAGTGACTGGCTCACGATACACACAAAGCCTGAGGTAGACAATGAAAAGTTTATCAACAATGAAAAACAATGTTCAGTAGCTAGAATATTCATACTGGCATTTTCTCCCTGTAGGCAGACCTGTACAAGAAGCCAAATCTTCATTAGAAGGATACTTGAAGACATTTCAAAGTAACATAATGCTTAGCAATAAACTAAGACAGGCTGAAGAATACATTCCCAGAAGAGTTAATGGGACTGGAGATCTGGACATCTGATAGCTGACAAAGCTTTTTCTGCCTCTCCATTGCTCATCAACAACACACCCTGCTTCTAAACCTGTCTCACTTTGTACACCTCTGCTCTGATGCCCTCTTAATGCTGTTAACACAAATTTAGACAGCAATCTAAGGTCTTCAATTTCCAAGTTTGGGGAAGGGGTAAGCTAGGAACTGTACTGACAACCCACCTTTCAGAGTCATTACACAGATTAGTTCACGGAAGTCAAAATCTCTAACCAATGCCTTCTCTCCCAGAAGGCAAATTTCTTTGGAGAGTCACATTAGAACCAAAGGCTTGGGAGCACTGAAGGAGCAGTCACTACCCACAGGCTTGCAGCAGTCTGCAGTTTAGGACAACTTCCCTTTGGAGGCAGCTGAAAATGGCCAGCTTCTCTTCCGAAACACCGCAGCTATGTGGTGCCTTTCCTTTAGTATAGTCTAGGCCCAAAGAATTCAATTTGAGCGTTCTTAGCCATACCACAATCCAGCCATGTTCCCAGATCAATCCTCCCAATCTCAGGTTGTGTCCTTTCCGCAATGGTTGATTTGATCTTTATTTCTACTCTTATCCTCAGAAGACAAACTGGATGACATGTCTGGGAGTGCCCTGCACCGTGAACTTCTTAAATCACTGACCCAACAGCGAAAAGCCATGCCCCTCTCGTAACAGTTACTAACAGTCTTGAATGGAAAATCACCAAATGTTTAGACTGCAGTGTTTGTGGGGGTAAGTCCTACCAGCTTTTACCTTGGTGATGGGAGATGGTGGGCAGGGACTATCTTTTCCTAATAGTTCTTCTTGAGTCACTGCCCAGACCTTAATTGCAGAAAGGAGACATCAGGGAGTGGCGGAAAAGCAGAGAAGGCCACAAGGCCAACAAAGCTCAAAGGAAAAGGTAACAGCCAGAACTCTGCATCCTCTGAGCATGGCTCTGTGCCTCACCTGCACACACAACAGCTTGCTCAGACCCCAGAGCCCTGCTTGCTCCATTCAGGCTCTCTATGCTCTTTTCTACCCACTGAAGGCCCTGGGGACTCCACTTTCCTTTTCTCTCTGCTTTGTATTACCACCACGTACTCCATCCTTTGGGGGAGTCTTCTCTCTCCAAAATTATTCATGGAGTAGAAGGAGCAGAAAGAGGCTAAAAATGTTTTATTACTTGCTTAGAATTAACTAAGACATTAGATGAGAATAAAGATAGGAAATAATAAAGAAGCTTTTCATACTCTACCAAACAATCAAAAATACTTTCTGGCACTTTCCCCGGAACTAAAATGAACCTGGATATGTAAGACTAAGACCTCACCCTCCCCTTCTCCCCAGGACCACTACCAAACCTTACCTAGCTAACAGCAGCCACCATATTCAGAAGTACCATTATTTATTTCCCCAAATCACTTATGGCAAACCACTACTAAGGCAAAAAAGACTAAATTTCTGTAAACTGGTAACAGTTTGGAGATTGGCAGATTGCAGAAGGAAGAGAAGTTAAGTAGCCTGTGTTCTCTTGCTAAAAGATTTACTACTCTAATACCAGGAACAATCAACATATATAAACGAATTAAGAGACTACACTTTTTAACCACTCTGGATAATTACAGAAAGCAATGTATTTTTAAATATGCTTTAAATAAATGCTTTTAAAACAATATGCAATAACTGCTCTGCTTTGCTCTTTAAGGTTTTCACTACACCTAAAAAGTGGCAAGTTTCCTAAATGGTGATGTCAAGTAAGGACGAGAGTTCACCCAGGTGTCAGTTTTGCAAGAGCAGTCAAGCAAGAAGCCAAGGCTGACAATTTTAACAGTTCCGAAATGGCAAATACAAATTCTGAAGGGTGACGAGACTCTGGACTCTAGTGTGCAAAGTATGATGCTGTACTAGAGAAAGAGGAGCTGCTGCTTTCTGGGCCGAAGAGGGTAAGGGATCTATAGCACGTAGTGCCGAGAACCTAGATAGAACACTGGGGAGAATTAATCTGAAGTCTATCAGTTTCTTTTACAGTCACATCTTCCCATTGCAGTTCCATACATAAATCTGAAGAAAATGTGCCACAGGTTTACATGGGAGAGGTTTTCATTAAATCTTAAGAAAAACAACTATAGCATTTTTGTTCAATGAAGAAAGGTAAATCTGTCTAATTACATTCTTGATACCTAGGAACATTAATTGCTATGGTAGGAAATTCTTAAGAGAAAGAGAAAACCCCCCAAATCCAAAACAATTCTATGCTGGCATCTATACTGTTTCTATTCAGCTCCAGAATTGCATCATATTAGCAAATAAAGTATTATTTATAACTGGCTAAAATTATAGGTAACTTTTATGACCATCTAAAATTTAGTTTTAAACATAACTTTAGCAATACATATTGAACACTTACATTCAATTGTACAGAACACAATCCATTTAATCTTGAAAAACACCATATAACAAAACTACAGAAATGATCACAGACACCTGCAAATCAGTATGCTCCCTCACCAATTTTATAACTGTAATAAATTTAATACTGTAAACAAACATTGAACAAACCAGAGCACTGTGGAAAGAGTTCAGCGGCTGTAACAAGTCATATTATAATTTTTATGAGCTGAGAGAGTAGAGGCAAACGGAATTCTTAGAACATTACTTAAAAATAGATTTTTAAAGACAAAGGTCCCAACTCATTCTTATATACACACACAAAAGTTCATCTGTCACAGACAGCAAATGTTCAATTTAAACACTGGAGTTTCTGGCAGCATCCTGCACATTTAGAATAATTAAAATAAACAAATAGAAAGTTGTCAAATCTCTCTAAGATGGATCATTCAAATCTGTGTAAGATGGAACATAGCTGTTCTGGTGCTACTGCGTGTGTGCTCACTGCTGCTTCTCAAATGCAAAAACCAAGTAAATACCTAAAAAGAAAATAAATAAATGTTAGAGTTTGGTAAATAAATGTTAGAGTTTGGTTTCTCATATCCTCAGAGTAAACAGAACAACAATTTCAGCCCTGTTTGTAATTTGGTGAAAATTCTTAGGTTCTCAAGCAGCTTTTGAAGAGGAAAAATTCCATTATTTCTAAGCATTCCTCAGTTATTTTAAGTCATATTTAAGCAGATATGGGATTATATGTTTACTCAAAAACATCCACTTACTATATCAGTGACATCACAGTTCTTGAGAAAACCTATTCAACAGCTAAACATCTCTGAAAAGTTTGAGGTTAGAAATTTTTTTTTTTTTTGAGGAAGATTAGCCCTGAGCTAACTACTGCTGATCCTCCTCTTTTCACTGAGGAAGACTGGCCCTGAGCTAACATCCATGCCCATCTTCTTCTTTCTGTGGGACGCCTACCACAGCATGGTGTGCCAAGCGGTGCCATGCCTGCACAGGGTATTCGAACCGGTGAACCCTGGGCCGCTGAAGTGGAACGTACACACTTAACCACTGCACCAGTGGGCTGGCCCCCATAAGCAAAGAAAATTAAAACTAAAAAAATCTTACGACTTAATTTTTACCTGGAGCGAGACCAGTACACTAAGTGCACTACTATGAGTACTACTGGCAGTGGGACTCTAAGTTTTCTATTCAGAAAAATTAAGAAGAATTATATGGAACATACAATGTGCATGGTAAAATTCATCCAATTATCCAATTGTGTTGTAGGGCCTGGTGAGGAAAGTGAGCCAAAAGCCACATGATAATCAATGCTTATAGATATTATTTATCTGGCTTCTAAAGTGATATTCCCGCACGTATCCAGCTCCAAGAGTACTCTCCCTAAAATGAAGTTTCCTGCTTTCACATGTGTTCATGCAAAGACATCTAAATGTGTCTATGGCTCCCCACACTGAATCACACTGCAGTTCAAATCTACAATACCTTCTAAGATACCAATAGATTTCATGGTAAGAAAATACTGACAAGATGACAAATCCTCAAAACATCACAAGGATGTTCAGGGCTTGCGCTAGAACATTCAACCAGTGAGTCAAGAAATAGGCCATGTAACTGTAGAGTCCCTCTTGAGTTAACTTTTGAATAGGGGACAGGTGAATGACTGCAGACCACGGAACAGCCTCCCGATCCTTCACCATTTTGCCCTTCCAACCCAACCTGTACAGGAGATCCATACCAGTCTTTCCAAAATACTACATTGGTCATGCTATTCTCTACTCCTTATCTACTAGTTCCTGATTTCTCTTAGGAGAAATGAAACATGGCTGGCAGTATAGGAAACAGATGGGCAGAAAACAGGCAGAGTGATCATCAACACTGTAGATTCTCCTAGAGGATAAGGAAGTAGACGATAAGGAAGCAAACAGTCTAAAGCATTCACAAGGTTGTTAGGAGACTTGGGAGAGGCCAGCATTACTGAGCTTGCCCTGCACTCCAAGGGAGGCTTCTGTAGTCCAGCCCTGCTGAACCCACCCCAAACACACCCATATGTCCTGCAAGCAACCTCGCAGCCTGTCCCATCTTGCCCTCATCTAGAGTCATTTAAAACCACTAAGAAGCAGTGTCTAATTTCAGGTAAGTAATTAGTAACTTTCTTTCCTTTCTAACTCAAACATTCTGAAAGTCTCACTCATTATATAAAATGTCTTCTGTGCAGGCATTTCCATTGAGATTTAAAGAAACAAATCTTGAACCACTTCTAAAAGCCAATTAGCAACAATTCCCTGTGTTCCTTTCATCTTTAAAGCATCCTCTACAGAAGCAGCAGGCTTTGGTAATAAAAGTTTAATGATTAGACCAGTAGGAGTTTAAAACATAGCTTCTTACACTTATTAGACTGTGACACCAGGCAAGATACTCTCCTGCCCATGAAGTCCTCCAGTTGAGAATAGTGTAACTTATCAAAGAGCAGACTGACCTCGAATGCTAGATCCTGACTGCAATTTGGCTGTTGCTCCTTTCCTATTGCTTTTCAAATCTCTAACCCCTCTTTTCCTCAACTGTCTGGGGCTATCTAATTCTTCACTTGCATGTAATCACTAGAGTCCACATTTAATATAAAAATACAGCTCTGAGCCACAACTAGTATCACCATCACAACCTTTGACCCAAGCTGTTTTCTACACACAGTATTCTGGGATTGGCAGGATACCTAAGATAGCTAGCCCATCTCCACTCTAGGAAAAGTAACGAAATACGTAGCTTTATGCACACACTTCTTAGTTTATGAAAGAAGATTATGTCTATAATATATCCTCTGATCCCATTTCTACTAAGGGTACCAAAATTCTCAAACAGGCTGCGAATTTTGGCCCTATTTATCTTCTTTCCTCATTGTCTCTAGCCAATTCAGCAAGTCCCAAGAAGTTTTCCTTTCACATGAGCTTCCGTGAGGCCATGGTTATGAGTATGGACCACGTGGGTTAGCTCTATGACCTTAGCCAAGTTATTTAACTGCCTTCTTACCCGTGAATAGTCTACTTAGAAAGTTGAGAGAATTAATTGAGTGACAACATATGAAAAGCTTAGAATGGCGCCTGGACACACGTTAGCCTCTCCTTCACCTATTTTTCCCGTTACAGTAACTTTAGCACTTAAAACAGTTTGCCTAGTGGTGCATTTATTTGTGTCTATTTCTTCCATTAGATTGTACACTTCTGGAAGGCAGAGATTACAACCTGTTTACTTTTTTAGCCCCCAAAGCCCTTTCACAGAACTTTATGTAAGTCAACATTCAATGTCCATCAGATGGATTGTCTTTGATTACCACTTATGCCTTCAACACAATCAACAAATATTCAAATGAACAGCGAGAACTACCTTTTAAGTCCTCAGGGCAACCATCTAAGGGTATTATCATCATCTCAATAGTGAGGCTCTGAGAGCTGAATTCCTCAACATCCACTTGCTGAAGAACCACAGGACTTCACAGATTTACCAGGCGTCTGACTTCTCTTTCAAAGACAGGAACCTCACTTCAGAACATCTTTGTATCATGCCTGTCCCCAATCCCAGACCTTTCTAAAATATCCTGCTCACTGCTGCTTCACTAAGTGTTCTACTATCCATCATGGCTTCACTGTGAACATCAGAGTGGCCAGAACAAATAAAATACATGGAAGTGTTGTCTAAGCCAGAATGTACAACAGAATCTGAGGGAAAGACGTCACGTACAGAATGGCTACGTAGTAATGGGCAGGCAAGGAAATGTTTCAGAACGCTCATGCAAGTTTATGTTAGGCAACGTTCTGCATGTATTTTCTCTTGGCACTAAAGAGCTGTGCAAGAAAGGGGAAATAAGACATATGTAGGGACTTTGTGTAAACTAAACCATACAAACAACCTAATATTTGTCAGAAAAATTCTAAAGTTTTCAGATTTTAATGATCACTTTGAAACAGTCTTTGAAAATGTCAATACATCTGCACTGATGATATACTCACTTGTAGCTTCCCATTCTGATTTACTTAAGGTTCCCTAAAATTAAAAAAAGAAAGAAAATCTTAGATTGAATATGGAAGTACATATTATGCTTATTTTTCAATAACAGACAGAAGTGCCCAAACAACCCTAACTTTGCTACTAATACATATACAATTACTGTTAATATTATTGTGATCCGAACCTATAAAATAAGTCAATAAGATTAACCTTTAATGCCATTGTCTCACCAATTCTGCCCTCCTGCAAAATTCTGTAAACTACTGATTCTCAATAAAAGGGGTAATTTGAATAAAGAGGGTATTCATGTGTGTGTAACTGGAAAAAGCATCTATCTTATATTTTTAACTTGGAAAATAAAAAAAATAAAAAAGCCTATCTTAAAACATCACATAGCTCCACAGGAGGGAATAAGATTCTTGTGTTTTTACAAATGAATCAAAATAAAGTACACATCATACAAAGGAAATAAATGATACTTAAAATAGTTATCCAAATATTAAGAAAAAATTTGTTATAGTAATGTGTGTGCTATTTTGCACATGCGTTGACTAATAAGATATAGTGGCAATTCTAGTAACTAATGTAATTTTGAGGAAGTGATGAATATAAACAATATTCTACGATGTCAGCAGAAATATGTTACACAAGTATCTGTAATTTCTATTAATGACAAAGTCACAGCTACAGGTAATACCACTGTGGTACTGTGGCATTCATAATTAAAGAAAATGTGAACTTCCACGTAGAAGTCAGTGAAAAGGAAAATGTAATTTTTTCCCATCTATGTTGATGAGCCTCTGAATTTTATCTATAGAACACTGTGAGTCAGCATGCCTAGGTTAAGATATAACGACACAGCAAGGAACTCTCAAACCAAGCCTATAACTTTTCCCCCATCCATATTGCCTCAGATCTAACACTCCACTCTCAGTTCACTGAAGTACATTTTATTCTATATTCTAGGGTTATAAAAAGTCATCACTAACTTAGGAGAAACAAACTACTGTGTATCTGATTTGCAACTCAGTGAACCCAAGAATTATAAACCAGTGAAATAATTTTCTAAGTTTCCATATACTCTATGCTTGTTTTCCCATTTTCTATTACATATGTCAAAAAACGAAAACTTACCAAAGGCAACCTTACTTGACTGTTCTTCATGTACTTTGCTGCATGTTCATAGTCATCTACCTTATCAGAGGCAAGTCTGGAATTCTCATTTGCAGGATATGGCTAGGGAAGCAAGTGAAATTCCTAGTTAAGATATTACATTGAAATTTACAATTCAGAATGAAATACACTAAATCACTGAAATAAAATAAGACAATAATCCCTAAGTATTACTTCAGGAATACAAACTACACATACTTTTGAAATATGAAAAAAAAATGAGTGGAGGGAATCCTCTCTTAACAAAGCAGCTCTTATGGTCAACCTTGATCATAATCATAGAATATTTACTATTGGACTAATCTGTACCATTTAATCACCACCAAGGACCACTTAGCAGCAAACACTTGCATCTCCCTGACTCCCAGTCAAAGGCTTTTTCTGTTACAACACAAAGCTGAAGGAAGGTATTATCAAAAGAGCTGCAAATTAATTTGAATATTATGGCAGTTTAATAGCCAAGGAAAGCATGACTAGCAATTAGAGAGAATACAAATGAAAAACTCCAGTCAAGAGGGAACCCTGCAAGTTCAAGAAGATAAGAAAAATAATCCAGCCTCCAAAATATAGGCAGTCTCCATATTTCCATAGGAATCTGAAAAAGGGCCATAAAAAAATGCTGGTTTTTTTAGGGTATGCTGGCCAAATGTTTATTCAAATTATCTCAAGCACTATTTTTAACCCCTTTTAAGTAATATCTCTTTATATTATCAAGAACAGTGCTTTGTAATACATGTAAATTTTAATAAATTACATAGACTATTTAATATAACTACCACCTACTCTACAACGGTTATATATTCTTTATACTTTTCTTTGTCTTATTACAACAAACCAGATACCAAGGAACCACTTTAAACCTAGGGCTCCCTGATGAATTTTTAAGAAAATGATCCAGAAATGTCTACTTTGCTATCTTCTTTTTTCCTTTTCTTTATAAATATCCTACAATAAGCTGAGGAATTAGAAATTTAGCTGTTTGCTGTTTAAAAAGCATTTGGCTTTTTGGACTTCCATAGTGTTACCATTAGCAACTTTACTTTTTATTGTATCTTAACACAAAGGATATAAGTAAGAAACACACTTAGTATCACTAAGCTTTTATGAACTTTCAATCCCACATCTGGTTTCTATCACATCACAAACCTTCAATACTTTAATTTGAAAGTCTGCCAAACTATTCTGTTGTAAATTTGCTCTTCACTTATCAGTGTAAGACTCCTCCACGAGATTATTTGCCTGTCCCTGGACATCTAGTTTCTCTCCCCCTATTGATCATTTTAAAAGACCAACAGGCTAGCCCGGTGGCGCAGTGATTAAGTGCGCACGTTCCGCTTTGGTGGCCCGGGGTTTGCCGGTTCGGATCCTGGGTGCGGACATGGCACCGTTTGGCAAAAGCCATGCTGTGGTAGGCATCCCACCTATAAAGCAGAGGAAGATGGGCATGGATGTTAGCTCAGGGCCAGTCTTCCTCAGCAAAAAGAGGAGGATTGGCAGCAGTTAGCTCAGGGCTAATCTTCCTCAAAAATAAATAAATAAAATAAATAAATAAATAAATAAAAGACCAACAACATATGATTATAAAGCTGCAAAACTAACTTCTTTCAAAACTTGCTAAAATGTACATCCTGTTAACTGTCTCCTCTTAAAGCAGTTACTTTTCCAGAACTGTTCCCAGGTGAGAAGAAAGAAAACAGGTGTGAGGACTTTATTAACTACAGTTCCTTGGCTTATGTCTTTTCATCTTTCCTTCCCTCTGCTATGATGCTCCAGATCAGGGCAAAACTTTACTGGTTCTATTGCTGAAACCCTGGGCCAGCTGAAGGCTGACAGCTTTAGGAAAAGACTTTTAATAGCAAACATCAGAAAATAGATGCATTTAAATCTCCAACCTGGACTAAGGCAATAGCATCCTGACTGTTCTTTCTGCTCTCGGCTTAACATCCCTCCAAAGCATCCTCCATACTGCCACCTGAGTGACGCTCTCACTCTTGTTGGGTCATGTCCCCTCCAGCTCAAAGTCCTTTACAGGCCTGTAAAAGTGACTTGGTGAAGAAGTAGGAAAAACTAAAGGACTTCTTCAAACTACACATTAATACTACTCATGTATGTCCTCAGAGAGCCACAGTGAAAGGTCACATCCTCAAGGATGGTACTAGGGAAGAAGGAAGAGTGGAGAACCACAGTGCTAAAGAAACACTGAAAGTTACCAGCACTTCCTCAAAACACTCCCTGCTCTTTCCTGGGTCTCTGCCTTTACTCTTACAGTCTACTTTCTTCCCAAAAGGCCCTTTTATACACTCACTGCACTTTAAATATTTCTTCTTTACTGCGATTCTCACATTGGACTGAATTATTTGCTTGTATGTTTATCTCCTTATAATATACCATAAGATCCTTGAAGGAAGCTGACCCATCTTCAGTATTTACTGAGCACCCACCATTGAAAGTTTCTGTACCAACTAGGTGCTACAGAGTCTAATTATAAATAATCTGTGTAATTTATATAAATACTGAGTGTCTACATGGCCTTGAAAGAAATCTCAGAAACAGCCAAACAAGTTTACCATGACCTTCCATTTTTACACCTTTTCTAAATACTTACCTCCAGGGCCTGCATTCGTTTTAACAGCATTTTATTTTCGTTGTTCTTAATCTTTTCTTCATAGAATTCCAGAAATGTTTTTTTGTAGACTAGTTTCATATTGTACTTCTTCGCCATTCTATCCAAAAAAGATTATTTAATGAAAAGGCTTCCAAAATATTTGCAATTCCTCAATAATTTACTTTCTACAAAACAGTGACATCTTCTGGGCTTAAATATAAAAGCTACCATCTCCTTTATAAATTCACAACAGGATGATGCAAAATGAACGCAGAGGGGCCGACCCCGTGGCCGAGTGGTTAAGTTCACGTGCTCTGCCTCGGCGGCCCACGGCTTTGCCGGTTCAGATCCTGCGCGTGGACATGGCACCGCTCATCAGGCCATGGTGAGGCGGCATCCCACATGCCACAACTAGAAGGACCCACAACGAAAATATGCAACTATGTACTGGGGGGATTTGGGGAGAAAAAGCAGAAAAACAAAAAGTAGATTGGCAACAGTTGTTAGCTCAGGTACCAATCTTTAAAAAAAAAAAAAGGAAGACCAACACACCAATAACCATGCCTCTAAGGAAACATGCATTCTAAAAGTAATGGGTCACAGGTAGCGCTCTCTATCAATGTACGTAATAAATAGGTCAGGAAGTAAAATGAAAAGCTGTGAGATGGGGATGAAGTGCTGTAAGAAATACTTTTCTATTGATTCCATTTTATTTAACTTGATCCCTCACAGCAGCACGGCAAATAGCTGCCAATTTCCTTCTTAAAATATTCTCTGACACGATACACTATTAATTTTTTTTTTTTAAGATTTTATTTTTCCTTTTTTCTCCCCAAAGCCCCCCGGTACATAGTTGTGTATTTTTAGTTGTGGGTCCTTCTAGTTGTGGCATGTGGGATGCCCCCTTAGCGTGGCTTGATGAGTGGTGCCACATCCTCGCTCAGGATTCGAACTGAGCCTGGGCCGCCGAAGCGGAGGGCACGAACTTAACTAGTCGGCCACGGGGCCGGCCCCCTACACTATTAATTTTTATCCTACATCTTGGACTGCTGCTTCGCAGTTTGTTTTACAGGTTTCTCTTACCCAAGTTCTAAGTTTTAAGGTTCTGAAGAGTCTGGCCCAGAGCCTTACTCATTTTCACTTCCCTGATGTTACATGGAAGGCTAACAGCTACCTGTTGCTCAACTCTCTCTTGTGTCACACTCATTTATTCCACCGCTTCCTAGATGCCTCCACCAGGATGTGTCACAGGCATTCTCTAACTTTCCACTTCCATATCCAAGGCTGAACCCCACTAGACTGTTCTTCTGCCAAGTTTTACTATTTCAGTAAATCCATCTTATGATTCCTGCCAGAAACCTCAAAGTTCTCCATGCCATCTCCCTCTCTCCTATGCCCACTGTGTTCAACATGCCACTACGTCCTCTCCATTTATCTATAAAATGTACTCCAAAGAGGTCCACTTCTTACCCATTCATTGGCCCACTGTCCTGCTTCAATCACCATCACCACTAGGCTGTGCCAGTTTGCTTGTTTCCCTGCTTCTGTTCCTACTCTCCTTTAATGAATTTTCCAACTGCAGCCAGAGTAAGCCTTTCAAAAACACATCCACGTCACTCCTCTCCTTTACACCCTTCACTGGTTCTCCAACACACTCAGAACACACTTCAAAAGCCTGTAATATGGCCTCTGAGGCCCTCATTTATAAAGAAATGCTGCCTCGACTCGAGCCACTTGGGCTCTGATTCCTTAAGACCCACTCACAGTGGCTTTCCTTTAGCTCCTTAAGTAGCCAAGCTCTTTCCCACTTCAGGGCATTCACACATATTGTCCCTTATGTCTGAACATTCTCTCTTCCAGTCTTCAACTGGCCGACTCCTAGTCATCCTTTAGATGTTGACTTAAACATCACTTCTTCACAGGTGGCTTCCTTAAATCCTCAATTACATTAGATTTGCCTGTTATACTGGGTTTTTTCCCTCACTGCATTTGTCAATGTTTATAATTATGTATCTGTAGGCAACATGAGGGAGCATGAGGGAACATGAGGCAACATGAGGGATGATTTCAGGAAGCAGATAGAGGAGGAGAGGAAGAAAGGGGAAAAAACTCTGAGAGGGAACATGAGAGGGCTTGTGAGATGACAGCTGAGGAGAGAGGGTGAAGGGAAACATTTGAGGGCCACTGGGATTTGTATGTGAGAGGCATATGTAAGGCAAGATTCCCTGTAATTTGAATTAGCCCTCTTTAGGGGCCGGCCCGGTGGCTCAGTGGTTAAGTGTACACGTTCTACTTTGGTGGCCCGGGGTTCCCCGGTTTGGATCCCGGGTGCAGACATGGCACCACTTGGCATGCCATGCTGTGGTAGGTGTCACACATATAAACTAGAGGAAGATGAGCACAGATGTCAGCTCAGGGCCAGTCTTCCTCAGCAAAAAGAGGAGGATTGGCAGCAGTTAGCTCAGGACTAATCTTCCTCAAAAAAAAAAAGAATTAGCCCTCCTTAGAAAGACAATAGGAGTAAAGATAAAAGTGTCTTCTATTCCAAGCAGTTCATTTTCTATCACAAATCTCCAAAATAAGCCCTTAGAAATGAATCTAAGTTTTACACCTAAGAAAGACCATAATTACAAAGAACAGAGACTCAATTTGATCAATTTGAATAGGTTTGCCTTATAAAAGCGAATTATAGTTTTGTTGGGTTTAATGAAATCGTAAAAGGGCATCTCAATAATCCCTATGCATTTCCAGATTCTGTTTCACCGAAGGAATACCTGTTTCAATAAATACTTTTTAAAAAAATTTAGATGTTAAAGTGATGACTCATGACTACCATCATTAGGCAGTTTAAAGTACAAAAGATTACTGCTGCTTGCTTAGCATTTAAAAAAACTTCCATTATCTTTTTGGGTATACTCAAATTACCAACTTTGACAACCAAAAACACCAAGCCAACATACTAAACATATGAAACAACATACTCAAAACGTTTATTTAATTTCTTCTTTTATAAAGTTGAAGAGCAATAACACTTCCCAAAATTTTACTAATTTTAAGGAAAAAAAAGATTTAAACTTTTCAATTTTACAGTTTATAAATAGTCCATGGTATTTTCCTCATGTTCAGTCACATGCTACTTAATTTTCTCACATTATCGTATAAAATTATGTATTTTAGAACTCCTGAAAATCCTATACTCATAATTTTACAAGCTAACAGACACACAATTCAAATAACCACCAACCAAAAATAACTAGAAACTACAGCTCTTCTTTTTCCTCAGTGAATTGAAGACTTGATTTTAAAAAGTGGGAAATCAAGTTCAGCCAACTGTGACCTGGTCTACATTTAAGTGGACTCTTCCACTCTGTTATCAGGGAAACTCCCAAGGCCAAGATGTCTCCTAAGGCCTTGAAGCCCCACCTGATGAAGCCTACCCCAACTTTCCCTGTGTCTATGGTTTGCCAGGACTCCTAGGAATTCAGGTGCATGAGTGAATACATTCCTGAACCAGGGTTTTATTATCAACACTGCCTGTGAGACACAGGCAATTTCAAAGATATAGTGAAATGTCAAACAACTTTCAATCCCTGTCAAAAGGAGGATCTGTGTTTTATGAATAAATCTGTGATTTATTCATTTTATATTACCAACGCTACTAGCAGTTACTTTAAAAAAAGAATCGCCTGTTATTTGCAATGTCAGGTACTTTCTGCCACAAGTTGAAGACAATAGGCTCCCTTTCTTACCTACAGGATAAAATAATTCCAGGAATGAAAGAAAACGAAATAAGTAAGGCTGTAAGAGACCTACGGCACCAACCCTGCCTTTGAGGTTAGTCTTCCTTTCAGAAGGCTGTACCTTTTCTTTAGGTCCCGTTTAAAATAAGGACTAAATAGAAATACTGATTTTTTTTCCTTTTCTTTCTGTCTTAAGGCAAAAAGAGAATAGTAACAGATTAATGACATTCTTACTCATTTAGCAATGGAAAATAGACCAAGAATTCAGGGACGTCCACAACACCTTCCAAGTTGAAGTCATATTTGCAGCCAAATAAAGGATAATCTCCTTTCTTCTGAAATTTCACAGTATATATTTCATTTCCAAATGATTCTGTTTCTGAAGCTTCAAGACGTCTTCTATAAAGATTATCCCCAAACCAAAATAAGTAGGTTAAAATTATTAGCTCAGACTTATTTCAATGAGATTACGCGTGTAAAAAAACTACATGATGCAATTTAAAAAAGACACTTGATTAACTTTTTAAGTGGATTTGAGCCACTTTCCAGAAGCAATATACTAAAAGATCATTAACAATCTCATTAATAAAATTAGGCTGGAAGTAGGTTTCACTATCACGACAGCTGGTTACCTCTGCCCCTGTATGTGGATCTGGAGCTTGTCTAGCACTACAACCTCCAGCTCAATGTAACATCAATCTCCAACTTACACATCAAGACGTTTTAAAGGTTCACCTGAAAAATCTGTTTTTTGAACTTAAATTCTGAATACCGATTCAAATATACTATCAATGTGCTCAGCCCTTAGAAGATCAACATAGCATGTTTTATAAAGTCTATTTCTGATAAACATTTGCTACTTTAAAATAAGCTTAATTCTGAGTACTTTATAAACCACAGAAGTACTTACATTAGTTCAAAGCTATTGGGAGTGGTGCCAATAAAATAGCCTCCAGGGCTCAGTCTCTCACAAGCATTTCTGAGCAACATGTCAGCTTGCTCATAGGACTCAAATGAGTAATGACAGACAAACTGACAACTGCAGATGTCAAAGCACATTTTTGGGTCTCGAAATTTGTCAGTCAAAAGTTCCTGAAACAAATTAAAGTGGGTCAAGATTTTGAACTAAACTGCAACACAAATACTTCTTAGTAAATTAATTTCTAGAATTAGTATCCTTAAAATAAAAGTAGACATGCCCTCCCACCAACCTATCCTTTCTCTCATTATGTATAATAAAGGTCATAAAGAAATCATTCTTTCATTCTGGTTCAACAGAATTTGATTCCCATTTTCAGAGTACTTTTAAAAAAACTAGGGATTCTGAAATCATGAGAAAAAATACATCCATCAAATATGACATTTAAAAGAGTTCATCCTTTTATTTGGCTTTACTTGAAAGCTAAACTAAAATGATATTGCACAGTAACTTGGGTTACAAGAAAACACAAAGCTGTCCTTTGGGACATTTTTTAAGAACACAATTAAGTGTTTTTAAAGGTTTCTAACTTTCTAGCAGTATACTATCACTTTTCCTTCTCTACTTTCACAACTGCAAACAAAATGTGTAGGATTAAAGGTACCTCTAATAGTTTAATGAGCTAACGAGTCAGACAAACAACATAAAGTTCAAGGTAAGACTTTCACCATTCACGTCTCTGTAGTTCTTAAACTTCACAGTTGTGAAGAGATTCAGAACAGGTGGAAGGTAGAAAACACCAGACTCTGATATGTTGGGAAACTACTCTAATAAATTATAAGGTGAACAAAACATAAGTTCAGTTCTATTTCAAAATACTGGAAAATAAATCTTGTCCAACAGAAAAGCAATAAATGATTCCAAAACTTCAAGTTATTAAAAGCAAAGAAATTCCCAGAAGTACTCAGTGGGTCATTTAAAGAAATTTATCATTAATAGATTTTCTAGTTGAAACTGAAAATACACGTCGTAAGGTTTTTAATGTTTCAAAGCACATTTTAAAAAAATGAGCTGATTTTTAAAACAAAGCATTTATCCAAATGGAAAATATAAAAAATAAATCAACAAGCTAAAAAAAATCCTGTACCTTTGAACAATCAGCAGTTATAAATTCTGCATTGAAAATATATTCATTATCACGACAACGATTTTTCATGTCCTCATACCGCTGCTGACACTGTTTGACAGAAACATCAGCGATATCTGCAAGGAGGATGCATGTTAGTAACTGTCAACAAAGACCCACAGAGATAAAACATAAATGCAAAGATGACACAAATCTAGACATTAATCGCAACTGATAAACTCTGGCATGAAATCAAGCCTTAGTACAAGCAAAAAGCTTCTATTTCCTTCAAAACAGAAGACAAAAAACTCTTTGTTCCAATGCAAATGCCTTATTATTTTTCAAAAGGAATTAAAAGCTTTCTCAATAGGTACTGATAACAGAAAAATTGTATCATGATTTTTAAATGCTTATTCAAAGTTAAAAGTAGAAAGTTTAGATTCCAATTTGAATTATAAAACCTGACACTATATGCCTACTTTTGAAAATATCACGTTTATATTTTCTTAATAAAATGTTATTTGCCTTTTTCCCTGTGTTGAGATTTGCACTGACAGTGCAAAAGCAATGCTGGGTACCATGGTGGCACCTTATCATGAGTACAAGATAGTAGCATCACATGGTACTGGTAATTCTTGCTATATTCTTCACCACTATACACTAGCATGAAAAAAAAAGCCAATTTCATTTAAGAATGTCCTTGACTGAGCAGTAAAAATTAATTTTATTACATCTTGGCTCTTGAACACATGTCTTTTTAATATTCTGTGTGATGAAATGGAAAGCAACAAAACATTTCTACATAGTAAAGTTTGAACAGGACTGGTGTGACTGGATTGTGAGCTACACTGGCCACTTTTTTCACAGAAAATTGCTTTCATTTGAAAGAACCACTGACAGACAAACTGATTATCCAGACTTATAATCTGGCAGATATTTTACTGGAAATGAACAAAGTGACCCTGTTACTTCAAGCAAAACAACAGACAGTATTTGTTACCTATGATAAAATTTGAGCTTTCAAGTGAAAATTACAATTCTGAAAAACTTGTACCTACCACCATGGCCTGGGCATCTTCTCAATACTTAAGACTTTTCTGAATGGTGGTGACATTAAACAAATGTGATTTCTTGATGTCAACATTTAGAAGATCTGCATAACTTTAGTGAGCATTATTTTCCACATATTATTAAATCTTGCAGGGCAAAAGATCCATTCAAAGTGCAAGATAGATCAATGGATTTAAATCTAACAGAACACAAAAAATTCATTGATACGGTTTCAGATTCCACATGGTAACTGACCCTTAGGGAACTATGACTTGCCAAGTTTTGATGTAGTATCAAAGATGAATATCCTCAATTATCTGAAAAGGCTATTAAAATATTCCTTCATTTTACAACTATTTATTATACAAACTACCACAACATATTGAATGCAGAATCAGTTGTGAGAATCCAGATGTCTCCTATTATTCCAGACTCTAAAGGGATTTGAAAAATATTTTTAAAATGCCAGTCGTCTCACTACATTTTATTTTTTAATGAATTCAAAATATTTTTAAAATTCTCAGTTTTAATTTCTATAATTAATAGATATAACCACATACAGAAAAGCTTTCTGGGGTCCTCGGTCATTTTTAAGAGTGTACAATGGTCTAAAATCAAAAACTTTGAGAAGTGCTAATTTAGGCAATACTTCATAGGGGGTGGTGTGCACATCCTATTATTCGTGACATTGGAAAGAACATGACATCTGCTTGTTCCACTTCAGTGTTAAGATTGACCAGTGGGTTCAGGTGCTTGATTAACTTAGTCATTAAGTTCCTATCAACATTTCACCTACTGTTTTAGCATCTTTTTATGATTGTTGCTTAGATCTATTATTTCATCAAGGGTGGAAAAATAGCAATTTTCATTATTTCTCCTGCATTTATTTATTATACTCTTTCAATAAGGAGGAATTTCCCTTTTCAACCATTTGTTTACCTTGAAATACATAGTTCATATAGGGTGGGCAAAATAAATACTCAACTCTCCTGCCCCCACTTAATTTATGAATTTCAGAATAATGAGTAAGTTTCCTAGCAACCTCCAAGGGTGAACAATGAGATTTTTGCCTTTATTTGATGTGGTTCAATCCACTGTAATCACTAGTCTTTTTTGATGATGAAATTTTCCTATCTCTGGCAAGAGGAAGCCTTTTTAAGTATGTGCTTTAGACATGACTCCAATTATTTTTCTTTGCTTCTTTCCTTTTAGGAGACAAGTTATCCCAGGCTCATTAACCATATTATAACACCATCAGTAAAGTCTCATAACTTGTTTAAAAAAATATACCCATTTTGTGTGCAGCCTCCAGATATCTTTTTGGAAGACATTTTAGTGTCATGTTGACAATGAGATCCTTCTTATTCTCCATTTACCTGACCGACCACAAATTATACTTTCCCACACCATTATTTATCTTACCAGTACAAACTAGCTTGTTAATTCTTCCCTTTTTCCACTTGAGCAAATCTCCACCTTTACCACATCCCAGGTCCAAAACAGTGATATCACATGTTTTTTTCTGTCGCACCTTTTCTAAAAATTCCCCTAAAAGAGAAATAAGTCATAACAAATTATCTCTTCTCCATTTTTCTAAAGCATAAATTGTTACCCCAATAACCTACTAACTTCTGCCTGACATATAAACTATTACCACACATTCATTTATGTAATTAATTCATAACTTTTGATAAGCTAAAATATGACTTTTTGATAAAACAGAATATGACTAACAGTTAATTAACTTGACCCTCTAGCTTTAAAGATGAAAGAGTATATGTCTGGTACTTAAGAAAGTTAAGACAGGTATTTGAAGGTCACTCTAGAATTTGATTCAACATTAAATAGCAGGCATTTTAAATTCTAATTAATACAAGAAGACAATAATTATTTGTGAAAAGAGAAAAAAATAATTATTCATGATTTTTTGTAGTTTTCTCTTTCTAAAGCTAAGTGTTCAGCTAAGTAAATCAAAATAATTATGGGATCATACAATTGCTTGATTGTCATAAAACCTGTCAGGTTTACCCCAAAAGAAATACAAGAATTAGTCAAAAAGCTATACATACCTCCTATTTTTACTATAATCAGAATTCCTAAATACTCTGAAGTAAAAATGGGATCTTTCAAAATTTTTTTTATTTTATTTTTCCTTCTTCTCCCCAAAGCACCCTAGTACATAGCTGTGTATTTTAGTCATGGGTCCTTCTAGGTGTGGCATGGGGGATATTGCCTCAGCATGGCTTGATGATGCACTCAGGATCCGAACCAGTGAACCCCTGGGCCGCTGAAGCAGAGTGTACGAACTTAACCATCCGGCCACGGGGCCAGACCCCAAAATGGAATCTTTTATCCTATCCACTTCATAGGTGGTGGTGTGTATGTCCTATTACTCATCACACTGGAAAGAACATGACTTCTGCTGGTTGGGACACTTTTACCCTAATCTATCAAATCACATTAATAGCCAATGGATAATATCAGTAGGTCCTCATACATCAATAGCCAAATGGTTCAAATATCAGTTAAAGGAATATTAATATTCTTAGACAACCAAAGTATTCAGCAATTCTAAAACTTGGTACAATACTGAATCCTAGATCTACTCTTCCTATTTTTATTACTCTGAGTTTAACTCTTTTTTACTTCATGTGTGTACTATTTTGACTGCTGGAACATTCTATATAAATACTTCTACCTTTCACTGTCTATAGGATCTTAAAGTAATTTCGACAGAAGCACAAGCATTCCGTATGTAACTTTCTGCTATGACTCTTAAGAAAACAGCATAAAAAATAATACTGAAAGAGTGAAAAACAACAATAATTATAAAATCTCTTTATTTCCACACAGTAAGACTGAGAGAGGACATCATTGTGAAATTATTCAAAGATATCTTTATCACACTTAAGAATAGTACTCAACTAGTTACTGAGCTCTAAGCACCAACAAGAAAGAGAAAATGAATGACAAAGAATGGGTATTGAGAAAAGAAAGTAAAAAGCCATACAGGGAGCTTGGCACAGACCAAACTGATTACATCAGCACCAGAAAGACAGGTGCATATAGCAAAGCACCCATTGAGAGCTGCTGGAACAGCTGAAGAAGCAAATACCATGAATATGCTCAGAGAAATTTTTGCTAAGTCTGACTTAAGACTTTTTAAAAATTACCTGTTTTCCTGATTATAAAAATAACACAACTAACAATATGGAATATATGGCTGAACTTAAAGATATTTATTCAATAAATACATGAATATGTGAATGAATAAATAAATACATCAGAAAAAATACCTAATGATAAGTTATCTGCATTATGAGGATGATGAGGAAGAGAAAAACTGGAAATTAACTAAGACTAGGGTTCCCCTTTATCACCACTCTTATTTAACATAGTTCTGGAGGTCCTGGCGAGAGCAATCAGGCAAGAAAAAGGAATAAAAGGAATCCAAATGGGGGGGAAGAAGTGAAACTCTCGCTGTTTGCAGACGACATGATCTTATATATAGAAAACCCCAAAGAATCCATTAGAAAACTTTTAGAAGTAATCAACAACTACAGCAAAGTTGCAGGGTATAAAATCAATTTACATAAATCAGTAGTATTTCTATACTCTAATAACGAACTACCAGAAAAAGAATTCAAGAACACAATACCATTCACAATCGCAACAAAAAGAATAAAATACCTCAGGGTGAATTTAACTAAGGAAGTGAAAGACCTATACAATGAAAATTACAAGGCTTTTCTGAAAGAAACAGATGATGACATAAAGAGATGGAAAGACATTCCATGCACATGGAGTGGAAGAATAAACATAGTTAAAATGTCCATTCTACCTAAAGCAATCTACAGATTCAATGCCATCCCAATCAGAATCCCAATGACATTCTTTACAGAAATAGAACAAAGAATCCTAAAATTCATATGGGGCAACAAAAGACCCCGAATTTCTAAAGCAATCCTGAGAAAAAAGAACACAGCTGGAGGCATCACTATCCCTGACTTCAAAACATACTACAAAGCTACAGTAATCAAAACAGCATAGTACTGGTACAAAAACAGGTGCACAGATCAATGGAACAGAATTGAAAGCCCAGAAATAAAACCACACATCTATGGACAGCTAATCTTCAACAAAGGAGCTGAGGGCATACAATGGAGAAAAGAGAGTCTTTTCAACAAATGGTGCTGGGAAAACTGGAAAGCCACATGTAAAAGAATGAAAATTGACCATTCTTTTTCACCATTCACCAAAATAAACTCAAAATGGATCAAAGACCTAAAGGTGAGACCTGAAACGTAAGGCTTCTAGAAGAAAATGTAGGCAGTACACTCTTTGACATCAGTATTAAAAGGATCTTTTCGGACACCATGTCTTCTCAGAGAAGGGAAACAATAGAAAGAATAAACAAATGGGACTTCATCAGATTAAAGAGCTTCTTCAAGGCAAGGGAAAACAGGATTGAAACAAAAAAAAAAGCAACTAACTGGGAAAAAATATTTGCAAGTAATACATCCAACAAAGGCTTAATATCCATAATATATAAAGAACCCACACAACTCAACAACAAAAAATTAAACAACCCGATCAAAAATGGGCAGGAGACATGAACAGACATTTCTCCAAAGAAGATATACGGATGGCCAACAGGCACATGAAAAGATGCTCATCATCGCTGATCATCAGGGAAATGCAAATCAAAACTACACTAAGATATCACCTTACACACGTTAGAATGACAAAAATAACTAAAACAAATAGTATCAAATGTTGGAGAGGTTGTGGAGAAAAAGGAACCCTCATACACTGCTGGTGGGAATGCAAACTGGTGCAGCCACTATGGAAAACAGTATGCAGATTCCTCAAAAAATTAAAAATAGAACTATCACATGATCCAGCTATTCCACTACTGGGTATCTATCCAGAGGCCTTGAAGTCAGCAATTCCAAAAGTCCTATGCACCCCAATGTTTATTGCAGCATTATTTACAATCGCCAAGATGTGGAAGCAACCTAAGTGCCCATCAACAGATGACTGGATAAAGAAGATGTGGTATATATATATACAATGGAATACTACTCAGCCGTAAAAAAGAACAAAATCGTCCCATTTGCAACAACATGGATAGACCTTGAGGGAATTATGTTAAGTGAAATAAGCCAAATAGAAAAGGACAATCTCTGTATGACTCCACTCATATGAGGACTTTAAACCTGTGGACAAAGAGAACAGATTGGTGGCTAGCAAGGGAAAGGGGGGGGTGGGCACAAAAGGTGAAGGGTTGCACCTACAACATGACCGACAGACAATAATACACAGCTGAAATTTCACAAGATTGTAACCTATCATTAACTGAATAAAAAATTTTAAAAAATTAAGACTAGGGTTCAAAGATTATCTTAAAAGTCTAGACTAAAAGTGCCATTAATAACTAACTTAAAAAAAAAAAGAAGCTGACACCCACTCAATTACCCTAGCTGACACCTGGCAAAATCAAATAAATCATACTTTTGTTAATAAAACATGAATATCGGGGCCGGCCTATGGCCGAGTGGTTGAGTTTGTGTGCTCTGCTTCAGTGGCCCAGGGTTTCGCTGGTTCGGATCCTGGGTGCAGACATGGCACCGCTCGTTAGGCCACGCTGAGGTGGCGTCCCACATGCGACAACTAGAAGGACCCACAACTAAAAAAAAATATATAAAACTATGGACTGGGGAGACTTGGAGAGAAAAAAAAAAAAAGATTGGCAACAGTTGTTAGCTCAGGTGCCAATCTTTAAAAAAATCAAAATGAATATTAAAAACAAAAGTGAGAGAGAAAATATTAAAATGTGTTTGAAATAATGAGCCTAGTTCTCACTCTTTAATACTTGTCAGAATGGATAACCTATCTTAAAAAATTAGTAAATTATCATCAAAACTAGTAGAAAGTGGGCTGGCCCTGTGGCCGAGTGGTTAAGTTCGCGCGCTCTGCTGCAGGCGGCCCAGTGTTTCGTTGGTTCGAATCCTGGGCGCAGACATGGCACTGCTCACCAAACCACGCTGAGGCAGCGTCCCACATACCACAACTAGAAGGACCCACAACGAAGAATATACAACTATGTACCAGGGGGCTTTGGGGAGAAAAAGGAAAAAAATAAAATCTTTAAAAAAAAAAAAAAAAACCTAGTAGAAAGTACCCATAATCGGCACTCGATTCTTCCCAGTGTACTCAAGAAAGCGTTCTCACTTTTCCTGAGTGAGGATGACTTTTAAAAAAACAGAAAACCTTATTGCGAAAAGCTTTAACATACACTGGCTTTTAAAAATTCTCTAAACTCATGTAGAGACTGACTACTTAATGTACTAGATATACAAAGTAATAAACATATTCCAAATCATATTTCCTCCACTGACTTCCATTTTAATTTCAAAGCTGAGTTTCCATAGATAAAATGCTGGCTCCAAAAAGTTAAATGTCTTCATCAATCCTCAAAGTAAACTTCTCTCCAGACACCATACAACAAAAAAAAAGTTCAATGGATAATCAACACACAAGACCTTTACCAACTCATTAAAGGCCTTGACATCAAAAAGCATGGCACCGCCCTTTTTCTTAATTTAATGGAACCTGAATGTTTAATCCAATAATATGTCTTTGCTCCAAAACTATTAAAGTAAAATATGATAATTACCTAATAGCACTAGGTAACCTAAATTCTAAGCATAAAAGAAGAACAGTGCCTTTTGAAAACCTTATTAACTTAACAACTTAGTATCAATTAAACATTCATTAATATATCATGTAGTCAACCAAAAGTAAATATGAAAAGAATTTACATTTTATGATTTAGTTTTAGTTCTGGCTCCAGTTTTATAAGGCCAAGGTTTGATAATTAAATGACTAGGAATTAAAGACCTAGTAGCTCACTGTATGATTAACCATTGGGGATTTAAAAATGAGATATAAGCTGAAATAAAAAATTCCAAACTACAAATCAAAAACCAATCATACCAATGAGGACACTTTTCATCCAATTATTAAAGTTTCTTAGGTAAAAAATACGACTTTGGCTACGCTTCTCCAAACCAACTTCCTGAAGCTCATTGTAGTGGGCGGCCACTGCTGAGCTGTGTCCTTCTTCCAAGCTCTGAAAATAAGAAAATGGAATAAAATCAAGGATCAGAATAGGGCAAAAATAAGTCTAAGAGTATCTGACCTATATAAGGATAAAACACTACTGAAATTGGTAAACTTCATTAAGCAACGGCATTAACCACAGAAATCTCACTAACTATAATCAGACATAAGACTTGTTTTCCCCTATTCTCTATTTTCAAAAACACTTCTTAGCTTAAAATTTTCATCTTGATCTTTCATCTATATCATTTTGGCGCCAATGTCTTATTAAAACCAGTACTCTTCCAGAGTTCTGATCTATTCAATACAATAAATGTCAGTCAGTGGATGGGGTTCCTACAAGAGAATAAAATAGGAATGTCACATGTATTATATTATTATAAAATTGTTGTGAGCATTAAATGAGATAATATACACAAAGGGATTAGAAGCCAATAGGCTATGTTCAGTGTCACTGATTTCTATTATCATTTGCTATTAACCTAATTCAACAGTTTCAATTTGTGCTCCCTACCTAAGACCCTAGGCATTCTGCAAAAATGCCATGGTAGCTAAAGGGCTTCCCATCCCCCTACTTGCCTGTTCAACCAAAGTGCTTCATCTTTTACCTATTTTACATATTAGGTTTAAGATTTTCACTTGAAAAAAGGATTCTGATGCTAGTAAAATTTTAAAATCTACATATATAATTCAAGCTCTTCTCTTCACACTCCACCAATAACAAATGCCTGGGCTATCTGCCACTTTCCTCTTCAGGGCTGATGGCAGAATTTCAGTCATTCATTGCAGTACTGTTTCCCTCCAAATCTAGATTCTGCCTCAGATTCCTTCAGGACATGATATTCTCAGATGAAAATGACTTGCTGTCACTTGTTCTATAACATCCCTGCTAAATATCAGGCTTTTGCATGTTCTTAGCTAAAACTGTAACTACCCCAAGAAGAAGCTGGGAACAAGAGTTTAAGGAATTACATTAAGAAAACAATGTAAAGCTGGGTATGATTTTTGAAATTCATCATTTTAAGTGATAATCTCAACTACTTCAGACACAAAAAAGGAGATGAACACCTAATAAAAAAGGAAAAAAGGTAAATCATCTGGACTTTATCCTCTGTCTTTTTTAAAACACTAAGAAAAAGCAAACTACAAAAACTAGCTTTCAAGTTCAACTAACAAGAGTTCCGAAAGAACATAAAAATTATCTCATTAAAAGTTTCACCCAAATAAAAATAATTACATTTCAAAAGTTTAAACTCTACTTTAAGAGATGGCATCTATTAAAAATAGAATATTCTTAAGATTATGTAAAAACCAGTATTATTTCACAGCTGCTCCACATTTCAATTTGACATATTCCACCACGAATAAAAGAAAATACATTGGACATACTTTTCGCTTTTCAGGAACATCCTCAAGTTCTATTTTTCTCTTTTTCTGAGTGCCATCTCCAATGGAAGGT